>NC_045971.1:50199152-50444152 GCF_010909765.2 Amblyraja radiata
CTGGCTCTCCCTTATCCATTCTACTTGTTACATCCTCAAAATATTCCAGAAGATTAGTCAAGGAAGATTTCCCCTTCATAAATCCATGCTGGCTTTGACCGATCCTGTTACTGCTTTCCAGATGCACAGCTATAACATCTTCCCCACTACTGGTCTATAATTCCCTGTTTTTAGGCTGTGGGCCAAAGTGCTTTTTTGTTTCAGTTTGTGACCCAAATCACGTAACTACCTGAATTTTTAACATATTGTGTAAAAATATTATAGAAATCATACCTGAAACTCATCAAGAACAAAACCTGCACATTTATAAAATATGATAAAAACCTCCAGTTTTCCGAGTAGTAATTGTCCAATCAAAGCACCTTTGACATTGAGATCAGACGCCAATTGACCATTCACTCGCTTTGTTTCATGGTCGCTAGGTAGCGAGCACTCTGGGATCATGGCTGCCTCCGAATTACATCAAAACAATAGCAAGGTTTCCAAGGAATAAAGGTAATGCTAACCTTGCTGATAATTTTGTTTTAGAATTGATTTATCTTTATAAAGTTATGATGTGAACTGTTAAATAAAAATTATAAATAACAAATGTAGAGCTGGGGTTAGGATTAGGATTAGGGTCAGTCAGTCAGTCAGTAGGAATGTTACAACATTTTGAGATTTTAAAAATCAAGTCTGAAATTTATCTCATCAGATAAAGCACAAAAAAAACTTGATAACTAATTCACTTTCATATCTTCAGTATTAATAAAGTTATGGTCATTTTCATACTCAGAAATTAGCATCTTGTTCCCTATTGCTTTTCCATTAATTTAACACAAAAGCTGTGATCAAGGGCAGTCAATTGACATAAAAGCCCATAACTTTAATAAAAATTAAGAGAACTGAATAAAATGTTCAGTTATTATAGATTGAAGCATTCTGAAACAAATATGATGCATCTTACTTTGATGGGCTGAAATTAAAGTATATAATGAGTTAATTGCCTAATTAAGTAGCTAATTACAAAATTAACCGCTGTGACGGAAAGAGTAATAAACAACCAGACTGCCTTAAAAATTCAAAAATGTGATATTCTCAAGATCAGAACTTTAATATTAATCACAGCAATGAGGGAGGAAACTATATCCTGGCCTGGATTTCACAGGGAGCAAATGAAGGGAGGGAGAAAAATACTGGAGTGAGGTTTAATACTTGCAGGGAGAATACTTATGGATGAGCCTGGGCTAGTACATGCCTGATGGGCCAAATGAGCACTTAAAAAAAAATCTGAGCAGATTCTCAGTGAAAGGCAATTTTTCTGGACTTTTCCTGGCCTGGCACGGGCCTTTTGGGCCAAAATGCTCCTCCTGGGCTAATAAGGGCATTTGGGGCTAAAGGGACCAGTTTCTCGGCTAATAGGGGCCGTGGGCCGAAATTAGTGGTTTCAGGCAGGCCAAACAACTCATTACATTTCATTTCCAATTGCATTGCAGATTCAAGCTCAGGGCAGGCTGAATAACATTGGATTTTCATTTCACTTCCATTGCCATTGCAGTTTCAAGCACAGGGCTGGCTCAAGCCAAACAGCTGATTGCATTTTCACTTAATTTCCATTGCAATTGCAGTTTCAAGCACAGGCCAGGCCTAAGCCAAACAGCTGATTGCATTTTCACTTCATTTCAATTGCCATTGCACTTTCAAGCACTGGGCAGACTCAAGCTAAACAGCTGATTGCATTTTCACTTCATTTCCTTTGCCATTGCCGTTTCAAGCACAGGGCTGGCTCAAGCCAAATAGCTGATTGCATTTTCATTTCATTTCCTTTGCCATTGCCGTTTCAAGCACAGGACAGGCCAAACAACTCATTTCATTTTCATTAAGGGCTAACAAATCATTTATTCAAGTACATTGCAGACTCACAGTGTTCTGTAGTTTCCCAGCTCAGACAGAGAGTTGTGATCTCTCCCTCGCTATCTTGAAGACAGATTGAGCCACGCCCACACTTCCGGGTTTTATAGTCCCTCCCACCAGAAGGTGCGTGGCCTTCATGGCAGTGATTGCCAGGAGAGAGAATCAAAAAGTTGTAAACATTGCCCAGGCCATCACCGGCTCTGACCTCCGCACCATCGAAGGGATCTATCGAAGTCGCTGCCACAAAAAAGGCAGCCAACATCATCAAATACCCACGCCATCCTGGCCACACACTCATTTCACCATTGCCATCGGGAAGAAGGTACAGGAGCCTGAAAACTAACGTCCAGGTTCAGGAACAGCTTCTTCCCTACATCCATCAGGCTATTAAACACGACAACAAATAAGCTTTGAACTGCAATAAACTATTACTATTATTGCACTATATTAGCTATTTATTGAGTATGTGTGCATGTGTATACACACACTGAATGTTTTCTTCTTCTCCCGTTATGTATTATGTTTACATATTCTGTTGTGCTGCAGCAAGTAAGAATTTCATTGTCCCATCTGGGACATATGACAATAAAACACTCTTGACTCTCGATATAAGTGTGAAGAAGGGACTCAAGCTGAAATGTAACCAATTCCTTCCCCCCAGAAATGCTGTCTATCCTGCTGAGACAATAGACAATAAGTGCAGGAGTAGGCCATTTGGCCCTTCGAGCTAGCACTGCCATTCAATGTGATCAAGGCTGTTCAACCCCAATCAGTACCCTGTTCCTGCCTTCTCCCCATATCACCTGACTCTGCTAACTTTAAGAGTCCTATCTAGCTCTCTCTTGAAAGTATTCAGAGAACCATCTCCATCGTCCTCTGACGCAGAGAATTCCACAGACTCACAACTCTCTGTGAGAAAAAGTGTTTCCTTGTCTCCATTCTAAATGGCTTACTCCTTATTCTTAAACTGTGGCCAAATATAAGGTTGTTTTATAGCTTCTACCAGTTATGATGAAATGTAATTGAAAACAAAAATAAGTCTCTTGGTTATAAACCCTGGTTGGGAACAAATAAATTGCAGAATAATTAAATGCTGTTCAGTTCTATCTCCACAATGGAGGGCACAATTAAAGCCCTGTCCCATGGTACGAGTTCATTCCAAGAGTTCTCCCGAGTTTGCCCTGATTTGAACTCGGAAATTTACGATAATGGCCACTCGTCGGTACTCGGGGCTCTCGTGGACATTTTTCATCATGTTGAAAAATCTTCACGAGTCTTCCCGTGCTTTCCTGCCGTTAGCGAGTCTTCCCGAGTACCTGCCGTTAGCGCTAAGAGATGTCCCCGAGCTCCGACGTACCCGCTACATTCATTCACCGTGCTTACTACAAGTTTGATTTTTTTTAAACTCGGGAGAGCTCTTGGAATGAACTCGCACCGTGGGACAGGGCTATTAGGTTTCTATATGTGTGGAAGGTAGGAATTGAAAGAAATCAATGTTAGGATTAATGACATAGTGCTTGGAGATTATGGCGTTAGAAGCAGGACATCACTGAAGTTTGGTGATCTACTTCCACTGGACTAAAGGAATTTGATATGATAAATTATTTGGATGCAGGAACAAACTGAAACACCTCCAATAATCTATATTCTATCCTATGGGGAGAAGGCAGGAAGGGGATACTGATTGTGGATGATCAACCATGATCACAGTGAATGGTGGTGCAGGCTCAAAGGGCCAAATGACCTGCTCCTGCACCATTCAAGTAATTGTCATATGACATTGTCTATTGTCTATAAAATGGAATTCAGAAAATTAAACAATGCATTGTTGCCAAGAGATGGTCTGTAATGTTCCGTTGCTGTGGTAGCATTAGGTCAGTTCAACAACCTGATGGGACAGTAGCTTTTTTCGAACTGGGAGTGTGGGACGTTTACACTTCTGTGGCTACTGTCGATGGTAACAGTGAGAAGAGAGCACGGCTTATCCCATTTCAGCTATTAGTTGAGCAGACTTAACCTGAACAACTTGGTATTTTTACATCTTCATATTCTGAGACCTTTCCTGTAAAAGATCTTTCACGGGGAAGTGTTGCGACTATCCGCAGAAACTGCGTGCCTTTGTAATCAATTCCCCTCGCAGTAGACAATAGCCTTCTTTGTCATCAGGAGGCTAAATTCAATCTGGAAATTGTCCGCTTGGGGAAAGATCATCAAATATTTTTACTATATTGTGACATTTGGATTGATACAGGTATTGTAATTTTCTTTTCCACTTACCTTGTATAGTTCTGATAATCAGAATCAGAATCAGAATGCTTTATTGTCATTGCATGTGTCACATACAACGAGATTACTGTGTCTCTCCATTTAAAAGAACTTCAAACATTCACACTCATACTTTTTACACTCCCTCCCTCCCCAAACCCACCCATGGATTCACATTTACATAAATTAACACTGTCTCCCCCCCCCCCTCCTTCCCCATAACCCGCTCCCGAGACAGAGTTCAGTTCCAAGATTGCTGATGGGTAAAAGCTGTTCTTGAGTCTGGCAGTGCGTGACTTTAGCGACCTGTACCTTTTTCGTGAGGGCAGCAGTGTGAAAAGGTGGTGACAAGGGTGTGTAATGTCTTTCACGATATTACAGGTCCTGCTGCGGCATCTGGAGTGGTAAATGTCCTCCAGAGGGGGCAGGGGGAGTCCAATGATACCCTGGGCAGTTTTTATCACCCTCTAGAGAGCTGCTCTGTCAGCTGCTAAACAGTTCCCAAACCAGGCAGTTATGCAGTAAGTCAGTTTGCTTTTTACCGAACAGCGGTAGAAAGACTCCAGACTCTGATAATTTACATAAGCAAAAAAATACAGCCATTAGAACACCCGCGCTCAGTGACTCCTCCCTCCAGCCAATCACGAGGGTTCGATTACCCAGAGCCACCACCAGGTGTCGCTACACTATGTTATTCCCCTTTTTCAAACACTCCCTACACATTAGTGGCAATTTTATGGAGGCCATTTACGGAAACCTAAAAAGCTGCATGTGTTTGGGATGTGGGAGGAAACTGGATCACCCGGAGGAAACCCACACAGTCACTCAAACTCCACAGAACCCAATGTCCGTATGGAACCAAGGTCTCTGGTGCTGTGAGGTAGTAGCTCTACTGGCTGCGCCATTGTGCTGCTCATTTTATGAGTGCAAATTCCATTGTTTTCTTTGTTTTGAGTTTTAGTTACTTAGAGAATAGAGCAGGATTTGCTTTTGAGTCAGTTTATAGACACATATCCTGCGAGAATTGCCAATCCAGTGATAAGGAAGTGCTACACTGTCCGAGGTGTCAATTCTGGATGAACTAGAGGCCTAATCTGTCGTCTTACGTTCAGTGATACTATTTGATGAATACCGGGGATTTTTGATGCCTAATACTTAAACAGGAACCAACTTCACCAGAATATTTTATCTGGTTATTGGGGGAACTTTGCCTAGTCCAAATCAGCTGGTTTGTTTTCCTGTATCCTAGCAGTGACAATAATTCAAAATTATTGGAATGCTGAAAAATGGAAAGTGCTCATGGAAAAAGCAATTTGTTTGTGTCCTTGCACATGGAAATGGAAATTGGATGAAATACAGATAAGTCCAATATCGGCAAAGGAAATCTATATAGAACTTTGGCCATACTTGTAGAATTAAATAACAGTTGATAGGAGGTGCTGTAAGGCTCAAGTTTGCAATTGGATATCAAGCTATGTTCTACTTTTGTACAGTGCAGGATGGCAAACTTTCTTCACAAGTAGGGCCAGTTTTAGCAACAGTCGTCGTAAATAAACTGATCAACTGTGGCACAGTTATGGAATATGATGTTAAACTAATTACATTGAGATGCAACTTTAATCTGTGTCTTAACTTTTAATTTGCTGTTTTTGCACCATTTTGCGACGTGATGAAATTTGTGAAATTAAGGTAATTTGGGACGTTTGTGTATGATTTGATACAGGTAGTTCTGCTGTAATGGTTATTTTATTCGTGTGAATTGGATGTAATGTGGATTTTGTGAACATTATTTATATTAAGTGGACCTAATTGATAACATGATTTGATTGATCTACCTTGCGTTTGAATACCTCATGTGATCTAACCTCGACATCATCCAGGATATAAAAATCCAGAGATTCATCATTCACTGAGAGAGGAAATTCTTGCACACCTCTGTTTTAAATGGCAGCTCCTTTGTCTTGTGATCCATACATGTTACACCTTTCAGTTGCCTCAGTTTTATTTCCATTGTTGCATCTAGCGTGCTCAGGATATTTCCTATTTTAACCATTTTGTTTTGTAATAGGCTGGCTTTCCATTGGGTAGAGAAATATTACCCTAAAACTATGTGTTGATATTATGTGTTCATTGAAAGCTACGTTCATCAAAGTGAAACCATGTACATGTTCAATGATCAAAAGTTAACTGAAATTTAACCCTGCTTCCAAAAGAATTGAGGTCCCAAGTTCCACGTATCCACTCTCATAGAAATATTTTGTGTATTGCATTGCATTGTCCATTATTGCAACTCCTCATTATTGAGCATTATTGAGGCATCTTTGAGCCCTTAATCCTGCTCTGCTTATTGGTTGTAAGGAATTTAGATGTATGATCATTTCACACATTGGAACTACCTGAATTTTAGAGCCCAGCTGCCTTCATACTTGTTGCCTTTTCCCCCATAACCTCTGACACCCGCACTAATCAAAACTCTATCAATCTCTGCCATAAAATATCCATTGACTTGGCCTCCACATCCTTCAGTGGCAATGAATTAGACCACCCTCTGATTAAAGAAATTCCTCCTCTCCATTCACTTTAATGTCTCTTTATTATCTGCCACAGATCCGCTTTGCATTGGGTGTCACTTTCTTCAATTGGACCCCTCTGCCATTTGCTAATCTCATCATTCGCATCATTAGTACTGAACTATTATCTACCTCTTTGATGACCCTTGGACTATCCTTGATCAGACTTTGCTGGGGTTACCCTGCGCTGTAAATGGGTCGATTGCAAACGTGTATTGTCCTTCTGCTGACTGGTCAGCACGCAACAAAAGCTTTACACTGTACCTCGGTACACGTGACAACAAACTAAACGTAAACTCAAGAGCATAGACCATAGAACAGTACAGCACAGGAACAGGCCCTTTGGCCCACAATGTCCGTGCCACGGATGATGCCCGGTTAAACTAATCTCTGCTCTGTACCAATTCTATTTAATTATTATTTTGGTTATTTTGCAGCCACATTAAAATAAGAGCATGTGGAGGTGCATTTGTGCAAATGAAAAGCCTCTTGCATCGGCGGGGGTAAGTATTTTTGTAATTTCCTGTTGTTGCATTTGCATTTACAAAATTTGTATTTGTATTCATGATATATTTTGGAATTTAGTTTTTCCTTGTATAAAATAATGTGTGGACTACAATCACTTGCTTATGATTTCAATTGCAAAAATATTTCATGAAAATGCTTTTCCTTTGCTTAACTTAATTTGTCTGTTATATTTTGCCTCTGGTAAATGTTAGCCGTTTCAAATTGAATTTCTCATGTTTTATTATTTGTTATTGGCATGGCTAATTTTTATTAGATGGGTTGTACATATTGAAGCCGAGAAATGTTGATTTGTGTAATGTGACTGGTTCACTACTTGAAAAAATACATTCTCCTCTAAGTAAACCTGGGACGTTTATGACATTCATGATTTTCTTCCTGTCCTGTGCAGTGATGAGCAATGGTGGGCCACTAATGTAAAAGCAACCCTGGAAAAGATGGGCATCCTGTTAGTTCCAAGATAAAGGGGATTGGGCTGAGCACGACCCAAGCTCTTGGTACTAGGAGTCAGCTGCTCATCATAACACCTTACCTTGTGGGCAGCATTGACCACCAATTCTAAACTCCTCTGTTCCAACGTATCATTACTCACCCAGACATCAGAGAGCTATTGTCCCTCACTGAGGCCTGAATTGATCATTGGTTTTCACTTACGATACGATACAATAAAACTTTCTTCATCCCCGGAGGGAAATTGGTCGCCAACAGTCACAACACACAAGGTGCACGGAAACTTGAAATTAAAAGTGCAAATAAAAAGAAAAAGACATGCGACTGTTGGCTGGCTGCCGTGTGCACAACGCCTTAAATGGAACGAACAAACAAACAAACGCAGGCTTATCCCCTGGGTAGAGAATTATAAATGTAGAGTATCCCCCCACACCGGGACCCACATTGTTCTACCACCGTCCCACATGGCAGTCCCCCATCGCCGGATCCCCATTGTTCTTCACGGCAGTGGGGGGACGCCTGGTCCCCATTGTCTTCCCCTACCCCCCCCCCCCCCCCCACTCACCCCCCTCCCCACTATCATTGAATGCTGATTGCGGGCTGATCGTGAGGCCCCACTGCCACTGAGGCTCCCGTTGCCGCTGAGGCTCCCGTTGCTGCTGAGGCTCCCATCATCGCCGCTGCTGAGGCTCCCTCAGCCCAGGCAGACCTCGCCATCCGGCTTCACCTCGGTCCCCTGGGAGGCCTGAGGGGCGAGTCTAGCCAACCGGTGCACGTTCCGGTCAGCGGCGCGGTTGTTCGGTGGGTGGATTGGGTCCACGCGGCTCCTAGGGTCACTCCCACCTCACGTGTGCGGCTCTCCAGGACACTTCCCCTTTTCCCAGTATTACTAGCAAATCAGACTTGCATCACAGATACAAAGAAATGCAGATGCTGGTTTATATCAACAATGGGCACACTGCTGGAGTAATGGTGGTGCAACAGTAGAGTTGCTGCCTTACAGTGTCAGGGAACTGGGTTCGATCCTGACTACAGGTGCTTGTCTGTACAGAGTTTGTACCTTCTCCCCGTGACCTGCGTGGATTCTCTCCGGGATCTCAGGTGTCCTCTCACACTGAATATTTCAATACTGTTTTCTCTGAAGTCTGATTCACTATGATGCAGTTATTAATGGTGACCAATTATTCTGCAGGCACTGAGCTGCCAGAAGACTAAAGGTAAGTATTCGGCGGCTGATTTAACTGAGCAGCTGGCTCAGTATGAACAGCAAATAGTGCAGCTCAAAGACCAAATTCTGGACAAAGAAACCCAGCTTCACGTGAGAGATGAACAGCTTAAGGTAACATCAATTCCAGTTGAATATTTGTTACCCTCACTGAGTGAGCTATTACAGTGATCTGTGTACTTTGTGTTGGCATTTCTGCAGTTGGATTTCACATTAAAGCCTGAAAATTCAGTCCAAAATATTGCAAGTTTTCTTTTTAACAATAACAATGAACAATGCCTCTTGTTTTCTAAAGCAAAGACTATTGTTAAACCGTTTCATGTCGTGTGTCAGAACTTTTCAAGGAAATTGAAAGCATGCCTTCACACATCTATGAAGGTGGATAGATCATCAGGTCCGGCAGAAATGTTTCCCAGCCAGTTAAAAGAAGCAAGGGTGGAAACAGCTGAGGTTCTGACTAAATGTTTTCAGTCTTCCCTTGCCAAAGGAATGGTTCCAGAAAATTGTTGAAATTGTCGAGGAGTGCTTCCTGTTATTATATAATAGTAAAGATGCAATTGTACAGGAGAAGATGCAGATGGGATTTAGTTTAGTTAATTGTCACATGTATCGAGTAAACTATTAAAGAATACAAGTTTCTGACAAATTTTGAGCGGTTGGGTGAGGAGGCACAGTGTTGGGTGGCACGCTGGCACAGCGGTAGAGTTGCTGCCTTGCAGCACTTGTAGCGCCAGAGACCCGGGTTCCATCCCAATTACGGGTGCTGTCTGTACGTTCTCCCCTTGACTGTGTGAGTTTTGCTTTTGTTTGTTTTTAGTCTGTTTTATTTCTGTGTGTGTGTTAGCGTATCTTTAGTTTTGTATTATGTGGGGGGAAGTGGGGGATTGGGGAAAGGAGAAACTTTTTAACTCTTCCCTCGATGGAGGTGCGACTTTTTCCGTATTGCATCTCCGCCGGCATTGTGGCCAAACATCGTGGAGCTGGAGGTAGCTTTGTTAGGGATCAACGTCGGGAGCTCCAACTGCAGGACCTTTGATCGGCGACTGCGGGAGTTTCGATCGCCCCGACTGCGGGAGTTTCGATTGCCCCGACCGTGGGAGAAAAGGAGGAAGATGGTAAAAGTTATTCACCTTCCATCACAGAGGGGAATATGTGGTCGCAAAAACCACGATGGAGGAGCTGCCTACCCTGGTGGGGACTCGGAGGGATTTCCGTGAGTGCAGTGATCCTGGAGTCTGGTTCGAGTGTGGACGGCTTTCTGACTTTGGGCGGACAGGGACTGCAGAGAGAGTACAGCGGTCGGTGAAGGAGCGTGTGTGTGGCCCGGACATTGAACTGATGGCTGTGGGTCTCTGCTTATGCTGGGTGCCCTAGGGATTCTCACACGCCGCTGTGGTGGCTGTTTATGTTTAATCTTTATGTAGTTTTGTGTCTTGTTGCATTTTTGGATGTGTGTGGTAAATCATATTTCACTGTACCTCAGTACACGTGACAATAAAGGACCATTAAACCATTGAATGTGAATTAATGATTTCATCCCCTGATTTCATTAATGATAATTTTAATTTTAACGTCTTAATACCAAGGTGGAATTGAAGAATTGGTGCATTTAAATTACAAATGTTGCGTGTGTGTGATTTCCATTCTATGTTGCCCAGTTTTAATCACTGTTACGAGGTATTAATCACGTTAACTTCCTCAGTTGCTGGAAGACCTCAAGGTAAAACTCCGTGAAAATGAAGAGGCATTATTGGAAAAGACGGAACTTGTGGATGTGTTGGAGAAAAAGCTTGATGGAAATTATCGGGAGCTAGCGGTAAGGACATCATTGTTTGCAGCTGTGTGAATGTCTATTACAGGGAAAGATCTCTGCAACCAGTTAAGGGATTCTGTTGTAACTGGCAGTGAAATCAAAATAGCAGGGAGCCTCTTGGAATAAATCTGTAAATAGAAACATAGAAAATAGGTGCAGGAGGAGGCCATTCGGCCCTTTGAGCCTGCACCGCCATTCAATATGATCATGGCTGGTCATCCAACTCAGTATTCTGTACCTGCTTTCTCTCCATACCCCCTGATCCCTTTAGCCACAAGTGCCACATCTAACTCCTTCTTAAATATAGCCAATGAACTGGCCTCAACTACATTTTGTGGCAGAGAATTCCACAGATTCACCACTCTCTGTGTAAAAAATGTTTTTCTCATCTCAGTCCTAAAGGATTTCCCCTTTATCCTTAAACTGTGACCCCTTGTTCTGGACTTCCCCAACATCGGGAACAATCTTCCTGCATCTAGCCTGTCCAACCCCTTAAGAATTTTGTAAGTTTCTATAAGATTCCCCCCTCAATCTTCTAAATTCTAGCGAGTACAAGCCGAGTCTATCCAGTCTTTCTTCATATGAAAGTCCTGACATCCCAGGAATCAGTCTGCTGAACTTTCTCTGTACTCCCTCTATGGCAAGAATGTCCTTCCTCAGATTAATAGACCAAAACTGTGTGCAATACTCCAGGTGTGGTCTCACCAAGACCCTGTACAACTGCAGTAGAACCTCCCTGCTCCTTTTCTCAAATCCTTTTGCTATGAATGCTTACATACCATTTGCTTTCTTCACTGCCTGCTGCACCTGCATGCCTACTTTCAATGGCTGGTGTACCATGACACCCAGGTCTCGTTGCATCTCCCCTTTTCCTAATCGGCCACCATTCAGGTAATAGTCTACTTTCCTGTTTTTGCCACCAAAGTGGATAACCTCACATTTATCAACATGAAAAAGTGTGAAGCTTTTCTTTTGTATAAATCTTCCCATTCCTTTTTTCTAAATCAGCCCATCAACCCTTTTATGATCTGTTATGGTGCAGAATCACATTTTATGTAGAGCCTTGCAACATTGTCATTCTGGTTAGTGCAGTGATCCTGGAGTCTGGTGCGAGTGTGGACGGCTTTCTGACTTTGGGCGGACAGGGACTGCAGAGATAGTACAGCGTGCGGTGAAGGAGCGTGTGTGTGGCCCGGACATTGAACTGATGGCTGTAGGTCTCCGCTTATGCTGGGTGCCCTAGGGATTCTCACACGCCGCTGTGGTGGCTGTTTATGTTTAATCTTTATGTAGTTTTGTGTCTTGTTGCTTTTTTGGTATGTGTGTGGTAAATCATATTTCACTGTACCTCAGTACACGTGACAATAAAGGACCATTAAACCATTGAATGTGAATTAATGATTTCATCCTCTGATTTCATTAATGATAATTTTAATATCTTAATACCAAGGTGGAATTGAAGACCTAACTATTGGTGCAGTTGAATTACAAATGTAGCGTGTGTGTGATTTCCATTCTATGTTGCCCAGATTTATCTGTAGGAGGTATTAATCACTTGTTAACTTCCTCAGTTGCTGGAAAACCTGAAGGAAAAACTCCGTGAAAGCGAAGAGGCATTATTGGAAAGGACACAACTTGTGGATGTGTTGGAGAAAAAGCTTGATGGGAAGAATCGGGAGCTAGCGGTAAGGACATCATTGTTTGCTGCTGTGTGAATCTCTATTACAGGGAAAGATCTCTGCAACCAGCTAAGGGATTCTGTTGTAACTGGCAGTGAAATAAAAATAGCAGGGAGCCTCTTGGAATAAATCTGTAAATATGAAAATATGTGAAGATTTTCGTTTGTATAAATCTTCCCATTCTTTTTTTTTAATCAACCCTTTTATGATGTGTTATAATGCAGAGTCACAGTTTATGTGGAGCCTTGCAGTGTTGTCATTCTGGTTATGACAGGTTGTTGGCATTGCTGATCTGTACCACCAATTGTTTTCAGCCGTGACCAAGATCAGAAGAGATCTGCTATTTATCTCCTATTTAGATGTCAACAACACATGAACTCTTGATTATAATGCAACAATGTCACTACTGATTATATCTATCTTCCATCATTTCTATTCCATATATATTACTAAAATTCTCATCTTGACCACTTTGTGTCTGCGTTGGAATTAAATTTGAGCAAAAACCATCCTGCTTATCGCTATCATTTTTCGCCACCATTCCTCTCTGCTGAAATCATAAAAGTTTTGATCCGATCGATGAAATAGTACAAAAGTTATAAAGGTTTTGAAGGTTCACCCTCCCCACACCCCACAGACCCCATTTGCCCCCCCCCAACACCCCTCCCCCACCCCCTCTCCTCTGCAACCCCCTCCTCCACACCCCCTCCCCCACACCCCTCCCCCACACCCTGCCCTCCCCCACACCCCCTCCCCCACACCCACCCTCAGCAGCCCCCTCCCCCACATCCACCCTCCCCCACACAAAGGCTCACGAAAGTATCTTTACTTTAATTTGGCTATTTTTAATTTTTTAGGAGTTAGTTGAAGATTTGAGCGTCATTGAGATGGAAAATGAAGAACTCAAGGACAAGCTTCTGGCTGAAAAACACGGAATGAGAACCAAGGTCCGAAATATGACGGAAAAGCATGAGGCAGATTTTAAAAAACTCAACAGAAAACACAGGACTCAGCTCCGTAAAACCAGTGAGAAACATGCTGAAGAAACATCACTGAAAGATCAGTGCTATGTACAACTTAACAAAGATGTGCAACTTTTACAATCTCATGCCTGTGCACCTCTTGCAGAACAGGCAACTTGTTCTTTAAATGATTACACCAAACAGAAGATTGGGGAACTGGAAGGTAATTACTCAAAGATGACCTGTTAATATTTTTGGTCGGCCATAAATGTTCCTACCGCAAATTTGTACATCTGTCCTCACCTGCTGTGTAATTATCTCGTCCCTGTAACCTTATGAGATTTTGTGTATGCAAATTGGTTGTTGTAATTCTCATATTTTATCACTGATCACACTGAAAAATATACTTCATCGGTTGGTAAATGGGTTGGTACGTTCAGTGATCAGGAAAAGTAGTGTGTAATCTAAGTTTTTTTCACTCGGGTATTCTGGTCAGATTCCTTGATCAGAAGATAGTGATGTTTAAAGATTCAAGAAAAGAATTCTTTGTGAAGCATTTGTGAGAGTCTGCCAAATGGCTGACAGGAACACACAGTAGTCATTTGGACAGATTCGTACAGATGCTTTTCAAAACTTTCTCTTCTTGAATCCTTTAAACCGCTGTCACTGAATTTTAATTTTGAGAGGATGCTGATAGTTAAAACATGACATCGTGAAGGGCGGCCTGGTGGCGCAGCGGTGGAGTTGCTGCCTTTCAGCGCCAGAGACCTGGGTTTGATCCTGACTGTGGTACTTGTCTGTACGGAGTTTGTATGTTGTGGGTTTTCATCCAAGTGCTCCGGTATCCTCACACTCCAAAGACGTACAGGTTTGTAGGTTAATTGACTTGGGTTCATGGTAAATTATCCCTAGTGTGTGTAGGATAGTGTTAGTGTGCGAGGATCATTGGTCGGCACAAATACGTGGTCGAAGGGCCTGTTTCCACGCTGTATCTCTAAATAAAATCATTTGAAGACATTTTACCATTCACAATGCCCTTGCTGGAAATGATACATCAAAGTTTTTTAATTTCAAATAGCTTTTAATGAGAAGACCACAGAGCAACCAGGACATTTCATTAACTCCATGAATGTCTTATCTCTGTGAGACTTGAGCTGTGTTTGCATGACAGTTTACGGAAGAGAGGGTGAAACCAGGGACAAGATACAATGATGGTGGAGACAGACTATTCAGCAGCAGAAGAGGAAATTTAATTGGAGTAATTTAAAATAAAATAAGGGTTTTAATGGAGCCAGTGGTGAATGATCATTTTGTTTGTTTGGGATTAAGCAACTTTATACCTTAATTTCCAAAATGTTGTTGAGGAGACACATTTTCTGTGGAGTTTTATTCAAGCTTCTAATCTTTTCTCACTAGTGATAGTTATGGAATTTATCATTGGATAAATATGTATATGGAATTACCATTTTGTCTTACAAATCTTCAAGCTTAATGAATGGTAGCATTTCAAGGATATTTTATGATTTCAAATGTTGGTAATTAGTTGAACAGATGATTTTCACTGATTGCCATTAACTGCTGTGGAGACAATTGCAAATTGTGGAGGTATTGCTTTATTTTGCAACAAATATCAGATAATTACGGGTGTTTTTCCTTTCTCTTTCTTAAAGAACAAGTGAGGCTTATGACGCAAGAGGCTGAAAAATCAGAGGCCAGGTTCATTACAATGGAAGCTCAGTCCAAATTGAAAATCAATCTGATTGAAGAGGAGCTGGACAATGTACAGGTACCCCAAATAAAAACCCTTTGTACCTGGTGACGATTAACTGAATATTAATCTGTTTGCCATTTACCTAGAATTAAATTACTTTATCTTATTAAAAAAAGGGAAATTGATGGTATGTTATTCCGTGAGTTGTTGAAGCATTGTGGGAACCACATTTTTGTTTTACAGTTAGTTTTGTACATTGTATATTTTTAATCTGGGCTCAACTGTATGAAGGAGTGCTTCCCTACATTTCACAGCTCACTCCATTCCGTGTAGAACCCCTTTCTGAAGAGTAAGTGACATGGGATAGATGTGAACCTGCAGGAAAATTCAATCATAAAATAGTTGTTGTAGAATGGAGCTGTCGGCAATGGCACATTAAAAGTATAATGCATGCTAAAGTTATTTAGAGAATCATACTGTTCATAAACAGGCCCTTCAGCCCAACTTGCCCACACTGACCAACGAGCCCCATCTACACTAGTCTTACCTGTCTAGAGTCATAAAGCAAAATATTTAATCTAGAATTTGAATGGTGACTATTTTACTGACCAATAGAAATCCCTTGGCTATAATTGACACTAAAGTTATTTCTACCCAGATTGTACCTTCTCGGCAGGAGCTGCTGGAGCTCAAAGATATAGCCGTTGACTTGGAAGAGGAGAACGAACAGTTACACCTGAAAGTGAACTGGCTACAACACGTCGAGGCACAAAATGGTGTGTGTATAGTATGTCTTTAATTGGGTAAGAAGGAACTGGGGATACTGGTTTACACCGAAGATAGACACAAAATGCAGGTCAGGCAGCATCTCTGGAGAAAAGAATAGGCGATGTTTCGGATCAAGAATTAGAGGTATGGGAGGTACAGAACAAAGTAGAGCCCGCATCGATGACTCGGGGAGGGTGGAGCTGACAATGGTTCATTGTTGGCTGGGGATGAGGTGATAATGAAGGAATACAAATGGTAAAATTAGCAAGAGGACTAGAGTGGGGGAGAGACAGACAGAGAGAGAGAGAGAGAGAGAGAGAGAGATAGAGAGAATTGGCAGGGTTATTTGGTTAGAGATCCTTCATCTCTTGTGTAAGAAGGAACTGCAGTTGCTGGTTTAAACCGAAGATAGACACATAAAGCTGGAATAACTCAGTGGGACAGGCAGCATCTCTGGAGAGAAAGAATGGGTGACGTTTCGGGTCATGACCCTTCTTCTTTCTCGTTATTTAAATGGTGATATGTGTTTTCTTACAGAGGATCTTCAAGCAAAATTGGAAGAATATGAAGAGCAACACCAGAACATGCAAGCAGATTTAGAACAAGCTACCAAGGGACAAACTTCCCAGGTTGGGAGAATTTGTGCTGCATTTAATTCCTCCATGTACAATCTTAATTCCAAGTGTGTGCATTCTGCACAGATTCAACAGTCTCAAGTATCCTGCTAATTAATATTACATTGTATTTCATGTTGCTTATTCAGATTAATTTTTAAATGGATCATTTAAGTAAGTTTTTATTTTGCTCTTTTCTATTATCATCCTTACTTTTTGGCTTGATTCTTGCATCTGAGGGGTGATATTTGCTTCCACACCAGATGGTTTCTGTATACATTACCATACACCTTGTACATGGAGAAAGTCTACTGAATTAGCTCGTGTGGTTGGGGAAGCAACAGAGTAGTTCCAGACTTTTTAATCTAGTTTGGATAATTTTACCTAGTAATATTATACGGTCATAAGGAATAATATTAGGTCATTCTGCCCATCAAGTCTACCCCACCATTCAATCATGGCTGATCAATTACTCCCTCCTAACCCCATTCTCCTGCCTTCTCCTCTAACCTCTGACACCTGTACAAATCAAGAATCTATCTATGCCTGAAAAATATCCACTGACTTGGCCTCTACAGCCATCTTTGGCAAAGAATTCCACAGATTCACCACCTTCTGGCTAAAGAAATGTCACCTCATCTCCTTCCTAAAAGAACATCCTTTAATTCTGATTATCCAGAACTCTAAACATTTATTGGCAAGACTGATTTCTGTGGTTAGAGCGTGTCCTATGCTTGAGCCGATATTCTCCAGATTTTAGAAGAGTGTAAAGTGAAAGGAAGGAGCGGGTGTGGAGAAAGGTGTGTTTGACTGATAGGCTGATAGGATATTTTTACTAATGGGAGAGTCAAGACCTAAAGGGCACATCCTCAGGATAAGGAGCTGCAATAGACAATAGGTGCAGGAGTTGGCCATTCGGCCCTTCCATCCAGCACCGCCATTCAATGTGACCATGTTTGATCATCCCCAATCAGTACCCCGTTCCTGCCTTCTCCCTATATCCCCTGACTCCGCTATCTTTAAGAACTCTTTCTAGCTCGCTTCTGAAAGTATCCAGGGAACCGGCCACCACCTCCCTTTGAGGCAGAGAATTCCACAGATTCACAACTCTCTGTGTGAAAAAGTGTTTCCTCGTCTCCGTTCTAAATGGCTTACCCCTTATTCTTAAACTGTGGCCCCTGGTTCTGGACTCCCCCAACATCGGGAACATGTTTCCTCCCTCTAGTGTGTCCAAACCATTAATAATCTTATATGTTTCAATAAGATCCGCTCTCATCCTTCTAAACTCCAGAGTATACAACGTAGCCGCTCCATTCTCTCAGCATTTGACAGTCCCGTCACCCCGGGAATTAACCTTGAAAACCTACGCTGCACTCCCTCAATATCAAGAATGGACTTCCTCAAATTAGGGGACCAAAACTGGACACAGTTCTCCAGATGTGGTCTCACTAGGGCCCTAAACATTTGCAGAAAGACCTCATTGCTCCTATACTCAACTACTCTTGTTGTGAAGGCAAACATGACATTTGCTTTCTTCACAGCCTGCTGTACTTGCATGCTTACTTTCATTGACTGATGAGCAAGGACCCCCGGATCCCGTTGTACTTTCCCTTTTCACAACTTGACACCATTTAGATAATAATCTGCCTTCCTGTTTTTGCTACCAAAGTGGATAACCTCACATTTATCCATATTAAACTGCATCTGCCATGCATCTGCTCACTCAGCCAAACTGTCCAAGTCACCCTGCATTCTCATAGCATCCCCCTGACAATTCGCACTGCCACCCAGCTTTGTGTCATCTACAAATTTGCTAATATTACTTTGAATCCCTTCATCTAAATCATTGATGTATATTGTAAATAGCTGCACAGAGCCTTGCAGTACCCCATTAGTCACTGCCTGCCGTTCTAAAATGGTAACGTTAATCCCTACTCTTTGTTACCTGACTGCCAACCAATTTTCTATCCATGTCAACACTCTAGCCCCAATACCATGGGCCCTAATTTTGCCAACTAATCTCCTATCAAATTTGACCCTATCTAATGGTTTCTGAAAGTCCAGGTACACTACATCCACTGGCTCTTCCTTGTCCATTTTCCTAGTTACATCCTCAAAAAATACCTGAAGATTAGTCAAGCATGATTTCCCTTTCATAAATTAATGCTAACTAGGACCGATCCTGTTATTGTTATCCAAATATGCCGCTATTTCATCTTTGACTCCAGCATCTTCCCCACCATCAATGTCAGGTTAACTAGTCTATAATTCCCTGTTTTCTCTCTCCCGCCTTTCTTATAAAATGGGATAGCATTAGCTACCCTCTAATCCGGTGATTCCCAACCTAGGGCCATATAACCATATAATAATAACCATATAGCAATTACAGCATGGAAACAGGCCATCTCGACCCTTCTAGTCCATGCTGAACACGTATTATCCCCTAGTCCCATCTACCTGCGCTCAGACCTTAACCCTCCATTCCTTTCCCGTCCATATAACTATCCAATTTATTTTTAAATGATAAAAACGAACCTGCCTCCACCACCTTCACTGGAAGCTCATTCCACACAGCCACCCCTCTCTGAGTAAAGAGGTTCCCCCTCATGTTACCCCTAAACATCTGTCCCTTAATTCTCAAGTCATGTCCCCTTGTTTGAATCTTCCCTACTCTCAGTGGGAAAAGCTTATCCACATCAACTCTGTCTATCCCTCTCATCATTTTAAAGACCTCTTTCAAGTCCCCCCTTAACCTTCTGTGTTCCAAAGAATAAAGCCCTAACTTGTTCAACCTTTCTCTGTAACTTAGTTGCTGAAACCCAGGCAACATTCTAGTCAATCTCCTCTGTACTCTCTCTATTTTGTTGACGTCCTTCCTATAATATGGCAAATTTCAGGGGGGGCCAGAGAAAAAATTTGGGATTTAGGGATCTGTGGTGCAATGAAGGGGGCCACAGAGCTACAACCCTGTTGCCTCCTAAATTTCACTTCTAATACATTTAAATCTACGTAGTTGAAATATATTTGATGTTTGTGGAATAGAATAAAAGAGAATATATGTGTAATTATTACACACTGATATTTTTATGGAAGGTATTATAATATTAAGTACTTTTTTACCGCTAATAATGTCAGGAGGAGCTACAGAAAAATTAAAAGATCCCAAGGGTGCCATGAGCTAAAACGGGTTGGGAACCACTGCTCTAATCCACAGGAACTGATCCTGAATCTATGGAACATTGGAAAATTAACACCAATGTGTCCATGATTTCTAGAGCCACTTTCTAATGTACCCTGGGTTGCAGACCATCAGGCCCTGGGGTTCTACCCAACAACATTTCCTGCCTAATGTGAATTTTCTTCAGTTCCTCCGTCACCACAGATCCTCTGGCCACTAGTACATCAGGAAGATTGTTTGTGTCCTCCTCAGTGAAGATGGATCCAAAGTACTTGACATTTCCCCTCTGAGGGTTGAGAATCTTTTGAATTCTTTACCCTCCAGAGCTGTGGGTGGAGAACCATTCAGTATATTCAAGGGTTAGCCAGCTAGAATTTTACTCTGCAGGAAAATTGAGGGTTATGGGGATTATGTAAATGTTTAGATCAAAGATCTAATCAGCCATGATCATGTGATAGAATGAATAAGGCTCAAGGGCTGATTTTATGTAATAAAAGTTTCCAATTATCCAATTCTACAACTTGCAATTCTAATAACATGTAACAATATGTCTTGAAGGTGTACATTAAATGGAACAAGTCAGTGCTTCATTGCCCATAGGTCCATTTATCTTAAAGACAATTAAAATAATTTTACTTATATCTGATAATCACTGAAATCATCATTTCCAGCAGAGAATAAAAAAGGGTAAACTATCTTTTACAAACTATAGTTTTCACCATGAAGTTTACTTTTTAATGCTGATCACATCTCTGGTCATCTTGCTGAATAACTCTCAACTACAAATCAGCTTGCTATTTTGTGAATCAAATATGTCCGGGAGGCAAACATAGAGAATCATTACTCTTGTATCATGTCTCAGCGTTTCTGTTTCTTATGGCATCAAGCATCTAATTGGCCAGTTAGATGAGTGGATGATGTTGCTTTGTGTGTAATGTGTCTGTAGACAAGTGAATCTGAATCTGCAGAGGAACTGCACAGCCGCCTGATGAAGTGGCGAGAAACGGTTTATAAGCCAACACCGAGCCATGACATCGATGAGAGGAATGTCATGGAATTAAGGATGAGGCAACTTGAGGAAGAAAGAGAAGGTAAATTGTGGTGCTCTCTGGTACTCACTTGGAACAAATCATGCAGTTTACTTTGTTTTAATTTAAAATATTTAAGAAGTGAATGACTTGATTAGTGATCTTGATGACTTGAAAGTCGAGTGCACCTCTATTTAGGGATCTGTTTGTTGTCCATATTTCAGTCAAGACAAAGGCTACTGTCGACTTTTTAAAGCTGGAATTCTAACGATTTTACTTTCAGCATCAAAATCTATGCTGACAATAGTTTTGTCCAGTTTTATTTACATTGGTAATTACAAAGGTAGCACACTTACCTTTTTGTCCAAATGGCCACTACACAGGCTTCACTCAGTTTATTCATGAATTGCAGGTTCTCCTGAAGAAATACTGAAATAATGTCAATACATAAATCAGTATTGGTATTAGTTGTCTCTGGGATACCAGTGATGTAAATCTAGCTTTGTTACTGCAAGCTTTTAAAATGTAAAGCCAGCCAGCCAGCTGCAAGGTGTTTTAGCCCAGTCAGAAACTAACACCTTAACATGGTGAAGCCACAAGGTAGTGATGGTCACCAGGGTCCAATCAGTCCATATTGTGCCTGTGTTCATGCTGTCTTTCTGAATGACGTGTCTTCCTGTGGCACAAAACTGATTGAGGATAACTGGTTCTTTCCCGGCTGCTCTGATCCAGATTTGATCTCAGAACTGCAGGAGCTGGAGGAGGAACAGGGGGATCTTCAGAGACGAGGACAGGATCAAGGATGGACAAAGCAGACCACAGCTGGCCAAAAGCTTAGGGTATGTGCTCAGTCTGACACTTAAATATCTGTGGAAATTTAATGCTTGAGTTCCCTCGACATTTTACGCTGTTATTAATTTTAAGCTTTGCCAAGGTTGAATAAAATAGTTTTCTGTTTGGAGGGAGTGGGGGAGGGGAGGGGCAGCACAGTGATAGAGTTGCTGCCTTACAACACCAGACATCCGGGATCAATCCTGACCACTGGTGCTGTCTGTACCGAGTTTGCACGTTCTCCCCGTGACCACGTGGGGTTTCTCCGGGTGCTACTGATTCCTCCAACACTCCAAAGGCGTACAGGTTTGCAGGTTAATTGGCTTGGGTAAAACTTGTAAATTGTCCCTAGTGTGCAGGATAGTGTCCGGGGTGAGCACTGGTCGGCCTGGACTCATTGGGCAGAAGGGCCTGTTTCCCTGCTACATCTCGAAAGTCTAAAGTCTTCAGTAGTTTTGAGAAGGTAAATATATATACGGAGATTTGCTAAACTGAAAAAGCCTTCAACTCAATTTTCAGTGCCATTATAAGTTGGACAGAGATGGATGGCCTCATACAAGGAGAAAGCATTATATCAGGCTCAATCATGTTCCATTTCTAATATTAAAAGTAAAATGACATCAATAGACAGATTTTGGAAATCACTGACAAATCTGGAAAGTACAGCAATATTTGTAATTTTAGCGAATTTACCCCTTTATATATAAACATTTGAACAGTTCAAATTAAAGATCAGTTTTGGACATGATGGGCAAAATGACGGCTTCTGGGGTTGTGACAACCTGATCAATTTTAACTCCCATTTTTCATGTCTGGTGTTAATAGTCATTGGGTTCCATCCAGTGTGCACAGTATCTCTGTCTCTGTTACTGACGATCATTTACCCATCTGTATTTTCAAGGGAAGTATTTAAAATACATCAAAGCAAATGAGTAGAGCGTTGGTGAATTCATTTTAGCTTGATACCAAGTAACTACATTTGGGAAATTTAAAGGGTTGTTAATACAGCAACTTTGTTGTTCCGTGGTACAAATGTATTGTGGATTCATGTGCAAGGAAGTAAACATTTCTATTATTATTCAGGATACTATTATTTATGAAGGAATAAAACGTTAAAGTCACAAACAGAAGAACATTCTCGTGTTTTATACCTTCTGCCCAAAGTACAGCAAGTGAAGATGTAAACTGAGCAATAGTTGAGCTGTTTGACTTCTCCAATACTTCCGATGTCAACAAATACTCCTTTAATGGTTGATCTGCCTCCAGTGTATCAATGACCACATTGGCAACATATCTCCCCACAGCATTGGTTGTCACTTGGGTAGTCTACACCCCAGCGGTATCAACATTCTCTAATTTTATATAGCCCTTGTCTTCTCCCTCCTCCCCATCCCTCTTCTCAGCTCTCCTTCTAGTCCTACTGTCCCCGCCACTTCCTTTCTATTTACCCCCCCCCCCCCACATCAGTCTGAAGGCGGGTCTTGACTCGAAACGTCACCTATAGATGCTTTCCTCCGTAGATGCTGCCTCACCTGTTGAGTTTCTCCAGCATTTTATGTCTACCTTTGTTTTTTCCAGCATCTGCAGTTCTTTCTTAAATAGATCTTGGAGAAGGCTGAACCAGCGGGCAGCTGTACAAACAAATGAATGACCGACTATGGAGCCCCCGGTTTCACCCCAGTGGTGGAAGATTTCTTGTAAGTTATACTATGTTCACACGTTAATAAGAAAGTTAATATTAACGTGTTAACATAGAAAACTTCTGCTGAAAGTCATGACTTGCAGGGCCAACTTGACCAGAAAACTGATAGTTGTGTTGTTGCAGAAATAAATGCATTGAATATTGATAAAGAAAGTCTTCAGAATGAGAATAAAGAACTTCACACATCTTTGTGCAGGTGGACTGCTGAGCGCAGTCAACTGCAGGGGAAGGTGAATGTCAAGTCTTCTAATGTTTTGCAGTTTCCCCGCTTGAAAGGGATTTAATTTATCTACCCCGAAATGATGAACTGGATTCACTCAGACCAAACACTTCTTTTCCACCTTTTATTTTCTCCTTCTTTTATTTTGGCAGATTTGACTTGACACCTCCCACTCGATCTTCCAATGGAACCACTTGGGAGATCGACGCTTTAAAGTCAAACTTTGAATGGGGGTTTGAACTTAGCCACCTGATGCATTTTTGTCTTGTTCTTCTACTGGAAGTAAGACAACTTCCCAGACTTTGAGTTTTACCCTCTTCTTGACGTCATCGTGTACGTGGTAGGGTCCAAAGAGGTCTACTGTTGTAAACTCAAAAGGAGCAGCAGGTTCAGTTCTTTCAGGCGGCAGATCACTCATTACTTGTTGACATTTCTTTGCTTTTGCTTTCTTGCAGATTATGCAGTGATCAACAACTTTTTGAGCAATTCTCCTTCCTTTTATGACCCAAGCCTTTTTTCTCATTTTAAGCAAGGTCCCAGCCACTCCGTCATGACTCTCCCTGTGAGCCTCCCGAGCTAGCAGCATGGACACCCAGGCATCAACGGGTAGGATGGGAACAGCAACTTTATCCTCTTCAAAGCTCTGCACTCTGCCACCACAAACCATCAGCCCAGAATCTTGGTCTTTATAGGCTACCAGTCGATCTGTTGTGGTGCTTGGGAAAGTTGTGCCCAATTGCGCAGCACAAAAAATGTCTTTTAGAGCATTTTCTCGTTCTCTTACTGTAATGACTCCTGTCAAAGAGATGGCCTCCCACTTTGGATTGTTTAGGGCTTTCCACAAGATGATACCACTTCTCCACTTGAATTTGACTGTGTAGCTCAAATACTTCTTTAAACGTGAGGCGAACACTGCTCCACACATCTCTGCTTTAACAGCGTCTCCTCTGTGGTCCAAGGGAGTTAACTTGGCCTTGGATTCCACAAGTCTGACAATTGGGCCATGGTCTGAATCCCATCTCACGTACATCACTGCCCCGTACGTGTGCTCACTTCTGTCAGAAAAGGTGATTCCCAAGGGTTCAGTTGCGGAGCAAGAGGGAGTCAGTGCCCTGACGAACTTGACTTTTCCAAGTTGTTCGTACTCTTCAAAGAGCTTAATTGCATCCTCCCTGAGTCCATCTGAGAGTGCCATGTCCCATGTGTCTCTGACCGAACAGCTTCCCTCTTTTGCTTCTTGGAAAGCTCTGCGTACTAGAATCGCTCCCTTTTGCTTAACAGGAGCCACTATGCCGATGGGGTCATATAGCCCTGCTACCTGGCTGAGAAGCTCTCTTCTTGTTAGGGGATTTGGCGTCTGAGTTTTGATCTCTTCAACAATGTTGCCCAGACCAAGTGCCTTGTTATCATCATCATGCATTTGGTTTGGTAGGATCATGCTTTTTGTTTTGCTTTTCTTTAAAGCATCATTGTCCTCCTTCCTCCCACTTTGGCCAGACAGAACCCAAGGCTTGAGCTCAAACCCACCAGCTTTCAGGATTCGTTCCACATTTACTGTGATGATTCTCAACTGGTCGAGGCTGTTGTGAGATGTGAGGATGTCGTCAACATAGCTGTCTTTCTGGAGTACTTGCTGCTCATCCTTGAGGTAGGTAAAAGAAGGAAGATTAGCAGTCTCACGCATTGCCAACTGTGCAATGCACCCCGCAGGTTTGTCTCCGATGTTCACTCTTGTGATAGCATACTCTCCCAGCTCCTCGTCCTCGGAATCTCGCCAGAGGAATCTGTGCAAGTGTACTTCACGGTCCTCCAACCAGACTGAGTTATACATCTTCTTTATGTCTCCCAGAGCAGCATAGATTCCGCCTCTGAATCTGAGGAGGACGGCGCGAATTTGGTTGAGGACGTCTGGACCTTTCATCAGCAAATCATTTAAGCTGACACCATTGCACTTTTGGCTGCTGTTCCACACTAGTCTCACTGGGGTTGTGACAGAGTGGGGGTTTGGAGCAATAAGGTGACTCACATACCACACTGGTCCCTTCCAGTTTGCAATCATGTCTTCGGACAATTTGATTGCAGCCTTTCGGTCCACCATGTCGTGCACCTGAGCTGTGTAGGCACTTTTCCATTCAGGTTCTCTGGATAGCTGCCTCTCCGTCCTGAGAAATGTGGCTTCCACTGTCCTTTTATTATTTGGTAGAGAAGCTGGGTCTTCCAACCAAGGATAGCTAGCATGCCAATGTGGGTCTTTACTGTGACGGTCTCCTGTTACGTAGGTGAGGCCTTCCCTTACCACTTCGAGCTCTCTCTCTTCAGCAAGAGTCATTTCTTTTCCGCCTGGCTGGCAGTTTCCACAGCGGCAACCCCCGCACTTTGGCTTGCATGCTGCTCCAATGCTATCCCACTTCCACCAATCCAAGAAGTCCCGATTGGCGGTTGATGTGCGTGACTTCTGAACTTTGACGGCGACCTGTCCGTTTGGTGAAAGTTCCTCAGGGACTGGGGCAGTGAGCTCCTCATACTTTAAAGCAGCTGCTCTCATTGATCTTGCGAAGTGTGTTTTGGACATGTGGGCTGACATGGTAAGCTTCTCAAACAGACAGCTCAGGATGACAACCTCCAACAGTCTTTCCCAGTGGTCCATCCCACAGAATGAGATCTCCAACAGTTCTAATCCTCTGAGGCGCTAGCTGACCTTCTCTATGGCTTATGAGCAAATGTATCTCTTTTGGTCTCACAAGTTCCTCAAGTGGGACGTCTGGAAAGAACTTTTGCAGCTGCTGTGGTGTCACATGTTTGTGAACATCTGCAATGCTGTCCAACCCATAACAAACTAACTGGTGCGACTTGAGTGTGCCCTTGGGAGTCTTCACTCGGATCTTTAGAAGGTAGCGCCTCGTCTCGACGTGGACCTTCATCCCCCCAACTCCATGGACGATAAGCGTGATGTCTTCACTCCTAAGGTTCAGTCTACTCGCAGCCTTGTGAGTTATGTAGTTGGTATCTGAAGCCAAGTCAATTAATGTCCCAACCTTTTGTCCAGCATTTGCTACGACCTCCAAAAGCATCATAATCACTGGATGCTCTTGCAGTCCACCTTCCTTTAGGAGGCTTGGCTGATGCTTTGCAGTGTTGAAGGCTCTTGATGCAGTGTTGGAGAACACATCTCGGCATTGTTTTGCCAACTCTGGTGGAAGTTTGCTGAAAAACTCCTCTTGGTGCACTGTATATTTCTTTTTGCCTTTATCTTCCTCTGGACCAAATTTACTTCTTCTCTGATCCACACTGCTTTTCCTCATCTCATAATTGGGGCACAGATAAAAATGATGCTCAGGATTTTGTTCATCCTTGCAGATTAGATTTTTACACAGATATGCAGGTTTGCAGTATGAACCATCATCATGGACTTCAAGACACTTTTTGCATGCTCCCAACTTCTTTACTGCAGCTCTTTTCTCTGTCAGCTTTAGCCCTCGAAACTGCTTGCGAGTACAGCTTCCTTTTATGCTTTATGTCACCACAGACTACACAACTTGTGTGGTCATTTTCTGACTTGGTAGACTTGGTTCTGGCATGTCTTGGTTCAATCCGAGTTTCCTTTCTACTCGGCTCCTCGTCCCTCAGTTGCTCGAGCTGTTCGTATATGCTCTCCTGCTCTTTGAGAAATGACAAGAGACTGTCAAACCGTTTCTCTGGTGCCACACCATTCCTCTTGTCAGCTACATAAACCAGCCATTCCTTCTTAAGGGTTTCTGGAAGCTTGGTTTCAATTGATTTTGTCATCAGTGGATTTTTAATAGCGCCTGTGTCTCCGAGATCGCTCAAGTCATTAAGCGCCTTTTCCACAGCTTGAATTAATTCCACTATTTTACGTGGCTGATGTCCTCTGACAGGTGGGATTCTCTGAAGCTCCTCCACTATCTCAATAGCAATAGCTGTTTGATTTCCAAACCGGTTCTCTAGGACACGAAAGATATCATCTGCAGTGTTATAACTTGTGAGGCGGAGGTCTCTTGTAATTTTGTCCTCCAGACTGTCCAGCAATTGAACCTTCTTCACCTCATTTGATCCAGTGGGTTCACCTTGCTTTTGCAGTGCTTCCCAATCCTTCCTCCATCTATAAAAGTCACGCTTGTTTCCAGTAAACTTAGGAAGGGCCGTGGGCCTCAGTCTGATGACTGGTGAAGGATAATTGAAAGCTTTCGCCGCTTGTGCTAATCCTTCAGTGTCCTTCTTTATTCTTGCCTGTATGAAGTCAGCCTTCCTGGAAACCAGCTTGGGGACGAGAAGCTCGAGTGTTCTTAGGTGTTTCTGGAAGCTCTCTTGCTCATCCAGAGGGACCCAACGTTTCCACCGACTATACGTCTCCTTTGCAGTCTTTACCAGTTTCTGCAGGTGGTTAAGCATGAATTCATATGCTTCTTGGTTGCTATTTGATGGTGCGGTGGCAGCAGCAAGTTCACATGCACCATCTGCTGTCTGTAGTGAGGTGGATAATTCAACATTTCCAAACTTTGCCCATAGAGTGTCCTGGATGAGCCCTTTGACCTCTTTTAGTTTTGACTCGCACTCCTTTGCAGTCTTTGCCAGGTCGGCATTTTGCTGTTCAGTTAACACAGTTTCTTCATCTGCGTCCAGCTCCGCCTCCAGCTCTGCAATGAGTCCAGCCTCCACATCGTCATTGGCTTCCATGACTTTTTCGGCCTCCTGCATGAGTTTGTTGAAATTGTTCCTGAGCTCCTCTTCAGACATTTCTTCATGGTTCCTAATGATGCTGTTAACAAGGCGAGAGAATGCCCGTTTTGCTGTTGTCCTCTTCAGCTTGAGCTGCTCAGCTGACTTTCCAGCAACTTCATCAGCCATGATTTATCTTGACTTAACTGTCTTTTTTCCAGGTTTCCAGATATCCTGGCCCCGCCCGGTTTTTCACTGTTAAGTCTTCTACTGTTTCCAGATCTCCTGGTCACAGCGGTTTTTCACTGTCAAGTCTTCTAATGTTTTGCAGTTTCCCCGCTTGAAAGGGATTTAATTTATCTACCCCGAAATGATTAACTGGATTCACTCAGACCAAACACTTCTTTTCCACCTTTTATTTTCTCCTTCTTTTATTTTGGCAGATTAGTTTTTATCAGTTTAGGTCTTTATCAGCTTTGGTCTTTAACAGTTTTGGTCTTTAACAGTTTTAGTCTTTAACAGACACCACCAATATCAACACGTTAGCCAGACAAGTTTCTCAGCTTTTAAATGGTTAAACAGAGTCTCTGGGGCTGCAGTCTTCGACTCAGTCCATTTAGAGTTCAGTCCTTACCGGCTGCCAATCGGGTCTGTAGAATCAGTCCTGCTTGCCTTTTCTGGCTCTCGCGGCAGTCTTTTCGGACAGTCTTTTTGATTTACTGCTGGATTCACTGCTCGCAAGTTTCTTCTCTCTCCTTCACTGGCTTCTGGTGCTCTGTGCCCTTTTGACCCCCAGGCAGAACTCGGCAGGCTGGGGTTCCGCCCACTTCAATCACTGTCTCGTGATTTCAATTGTAGCATTTCTCTGCTCGAAAGTTTCTTGCATTTCAGTTTGACTTGACAGTGAATGAGAATGAACTCGCAACACATCTTGTGTGGGATCAGGCACAGGCATTCAACACTGAAAATTGTCGGCTTAAAGCAGAACTTGAAGAGATGAAGTCTGCATTTCAAAGTAAAGTTGGTGAATTTAAAGTTGGTGATGTCATTGAATCAGCAAGCACATTTACTGCAACAGCTCCAAGCCAAAACTTGAGCAGTTGGGCCAATATATGCAGATGATTTCCGGGTTGCAACATCAGGAGCAAGTTGTGGTGTGTGAAGCAGGTCAGCTCAAGCAAACTCTGCAAGAGAAAGATAAATATCTACAACAGCAGGGAGATGAGCTTGGACATCTCCAGAAGAAATCTGAAGAACACCAAGCCCTGGAAAAGCAATCATGCAAAACATGGAAACCATTTCCAAACTTCAAAATCAAATCCAAGACTTGACCTTGAAAACTCACAAACTGAAGCACACCATCGAGGAGAGAGACTTGCTGCTGTCCTGTAAAGTGGGAGATTGTGTCAAACTCAGGACGGTTCATTCTGAAATGGACGACACAATTTCACAACTTTGGGCGCAATTGGCAGCTTCCAGTTCTGAAGCTGAGAGGTTGAAATGTGTTATTAAGGATAAGGAATTGTCCCTCTCTCAAATAAAGGAGCCGCAGCAGCTTGCAGGAGGGGAGGCAGAGGCTTCTATCCGAAGCTGATGGTATATCCACAGAGAAACAGAACCTAAACGTTGCCTGTGAAAGTCTGAAGCAGACACTGGACATCCTAACTCATGAGAAGCAATAATATTCTCAACAGTTGGATTCACTGAAAAACTCCCAGATGGCAGAGTTGTCAGAGTGGAAGACAAAGCACGATGAATTAAAGCACGAATATGAATCCCTTTTGTAATCCCTCGAAAATATCAGCAATGAGATGGATAAGATGAGGCAAATAGTTGAGACGGCAAGAAAAGAGAAACAGGAGGTGATGTTCAAGCTCCGCGATGTAGAAGCCAAACGACAAAGCATGGAGAGGCAGCTTGAGGAAGCTGGTGCCCAAAATGAAAAAATAAAGGACAAAATGAAAAAGTTTACAAAATCCAAGCAGCGGCGAGTTCAGGAGCTTGAGGAAGAGATTGAAAGAATTAGCAGCGAGTTACAAACTATTACCACAAAGCAGAGTCACGCAAGTGAATTGTCTGCCCAGTACAATCAGCTCCAGGAGGAAAGCAAATCACTGAAGCAAACTTATCACCATCTTAAAGCAGAGTTTTGGCAAAACCGAAAATGAGGGCGAGCTTCTGCTGAATGAATTTAATTCATTCATATCCATCATAGAGGAGTTGCAGAGTGAGAATGATTCTTATCAGGCTGATTTTAATGAACCACTGTCATTAGAATCCCAATCCCTGGAGGACCAGCCTGTGCTGAAGGAAGGAAAGGTTTACACGACAGGGCAAGTAGGACCATTGTTGTCTCAGAAGCGTAGACAATTAGAGGATGACAAATCTCTTCTCCAGGAAGAACTAGAAAATTTCCAGGAAATGTCAGAAAAGGCCAAAAATGAGAGAGTGTTTGGAGGCAGAATGACTTAAAAATGTCGACAAGATAGATCAGTTAACATATGCAATATAATTTACTTGTCAATGAATTGGACTGCTTCAGAGAAGAGAAACTTCAGCTGATGAAAGAAAAAGAGGTACAGGAAATAAAACTGGTGAAAGAATTTGAAGTGAGGCTTCGGTCTGCTCGGAGGTGTAATACCTCGTCTAAAGGTGAGACCAAGGAGCTTCGAGAATTGTTAAAAAGTGAAGCAGCAGGAAATAATGATTTTGCAGAAGGACTGCATCAAGTACCAGAAGCTCCAGAAGACATTGGATAAAACCGTGATCTTTGTATTTTTGTTTATTAATCAATATTATTATCTGTATATTCATGCCTAACTATATATGTAACAACTAATACTTATTAAATATCTATATTACTACTAAAATTATTAACATTAAAATTTCTCATAAAAATTTAATACTGTATATGATTGATAACAATGATTAATAATTAATAGTCTTCGATTAACGTAGAAATGAATTACATACTTATATTATATAGGAAGATATGCAAGAGGTAAATTAGATTACGTCATTAAAAAAGTTTAACGGTTTTTCTCTTTATTTTTCGATTTAAAATTAAATTTATAGATTTAGCGAAAAAATTAATATGATATGTGAGAATAATAACGTTGGGAATTTTTGCTGTTTTTGAACTTTTCTGCAGGGTCACGTGTTTATGTATGTATACATATGGGTATATATGTATATATATGTATGTGTATATATATATATATATATATGTGTGCATATTGTGTGTGTGTACGTATGGATATGTAAATAAGTTTGTTACTCCCAAGAAGTTATTTGAATGTTAGAAATAATCTTTTTTTTCTTCGGGCACGGAGCTGGAAATTTTTTTTTTACAAAGGCTACGGAAGTCTTTAGAATTCTAGCCACGTTAGTGTGGCTATCACTAACTACACTAATTGTAGATGTAGTTCTTTTTCTTTCACCCTATACTAACCAACTCTATCACTTTTTTCACTTTAAATATTTTTATAATTTAATGTTTGAATGGAAAAATAAGACTAATACAAGGAGATGTGTTCGGAAGAGCGATGTATATGATTTTAAATTCATCTATTTGAGGTTCGGGAGCAGGGTCAGGTTCTATGTGTTGTACCTTCTGCTCGGTTATAGACCACCTTAGAAACAATATGCAAGATGTTAATATGATAAGAGGGGGTCAGGGAATAACATTTTGTAGTTGGAATGTCAAGGGAATTAATGAACCAATTAAGAGAGGTAAAGTTTTGGCACATCTAAATTTAATCAAAACAGATATAATATTTCTACAAGAAACACACCTTAAAAAGGAATCTCAACATAGACTTAAAGCTAAGTGGATCGCTGAATCATATCATTCCTCCTTTTCCCATAAGTCCAGAGGAGTTGCAATACTAATTCGTAAAGGAATACCTTTTAAGAACTCTTCAACAATAGTGGATATTGATGGTAGATATATTATATTAGTTGGAGAGTTAAATGGAGAAAAAGTGATTCTTCTTAATGTTTATGGGCCTAATTTTGATAACCCCAAGTTTTTTAATAAAACATTTAATAAAATTCCTGAATTTACACAATATAAATTAATAATTGGAGGAGACTTCAATTGTACATTAGATCCATACTTAGACAGATCATCAAGGCAAAAAAAAGTAAAATCTCAATCAAGTGTATTTCTAAATTCATTTATTAATACCACTAATATTAAGGATATCTGGAGAATAGAAAACCCAACGGGACGGGAATATTCATTTTACTCACCAGTACACAAAACATACTCAAGAATAGATTATTTTTTAGTTGACTCTACGTTTATCCCATTTATTTATAATTCAAAATACCATAACATTATAATCTCAGATCACGCACCTGTAACATTCATGATTAAATTAAATGGAATGTCCGAGAAACAAGCATATTGGAGATTTAACCCACAAATTTTGAACGAAAGATCATGCCAGGAATATATTATTAAACAGATTCAAATATTTTTTGAGGTAAATGACAACCCTGACACACCTACTTCTCTTATGTGGGAAACGTTTAAAGCGTATGTTCGAGGTACATTAATTTCTGCTCAAGCATTTTATAATAAAGAGAACAGGATTAAGCAACAAACATTGGAAATTGAAATCAAGCAACTAGATATAGAAAATGCGAGAATGCCATCTACTTTAAAACATAATAAAATTGCTGTATTGAAATATAAATTAAATAAAATGTATTCAGAACAAGTAATAAAACTTTATCAAAAAACCAAACAACTACATTTTGAATTTGGAGACAAACCACAAAAATTATTAGCACGTCAGTTACGAAAAATGGAAGGGGAAAAAACAATTCATAAAATTAGAACAGAGACAGGAGAATTATTAAAAATGCCCAAGGATATAAATGATAGATTTCTCCAATACTATCATAACCTTTATTCAACTAAAACCGTAGCACAATCAGAAGGAATAGCAGATTTTTTAATAAAATGTAATTTAAAAGGTCTAGATTCAAACGATAGAGAATTATTAGAAAGGGAGATTACGATAAAGGATATTGAGGAGTCTATTGGCTCTTTAAAAAATGGTAAAGCAGTAGGACCAGATGGTTTAGGTTCCGAATTTTATAAAAAATTTTATGATTTGCTTAGCCCACGTTTACAAAGACTGTATGAGTATATATATACTCAACAGAAACTTCCAGACACTTTAAATGAATCAATAATAACACTTATTCCTAAAGCTGATAAAGATCTGGAAGACCCGGGATCATACAGAGCAATTGCACTTTTAAATACAGATCAGAAAATTTTAACTAAAATACTAGCGCATAGATTAGGTACAGTGATGAATAAATTAATACACCCTGACCAAACAGGCTTTATTCAGAAACGGTACTCATATTATAATCTAAGAAGATTATTTAATATTATATATTCTAAGAGAATTATTAATGAAGATCTAGCAATAATTTCACTTGACGCTGAAAAAGCATTTGATCAGGTCGAATGGCCTTTTTTATTTTCGGTGATGGAAAATATGCAGCTAGGGGAGAAATTCTGTACATGGATAAAACTGTTATATACAAATCCCACGGCTAGAATATTTACAAACCAAAGGTTGTCACCTAAATTTAGCCTATCTAGAGGTTGTAGACAAGGATGCCCATTATCTCCATTATTATTTGCGCTTGCTATTGAGCCACTGGCAGAAAGAGTTAGGGGGCATCCGGAAATACATGGGTATAACACAAAGGACACAGTGAATAAAATTTCTCTATACGCAGATGATGTATTAATTTACATTACAAAACCAGAAATTAGTATTCCAAACTTATTAAAGCTAATAACCCAATTTGGTTCACTTTCAGGATACAGAATAAATTGGAATAAAAGTGAAATTATGCCAATAAGGGAACATAACAAACAGACAATACAACAATTTCCATTTAAAATAGTAAATGAAAAATTTAAATATCTAGGTATTTATGTAACTAAGATATATACATCATTATTTAAAGCAAATTTCCCCCCATTACTGAACAAACTACATAAGAATATTCAATACTGGAAAACACTTCCTATCTCAATGGTAGGCAAAATCAATGCCATAAAAATGATTTTTTTACCGCAAATATTATATCTTTTTCAGACAATTCCGATATATCTGGCAAAAAACTTTTTTTTTAAATTGGACTCTATTGTTAATGATTTTATCTGGGATTATAAGAATCATAGGATAAACAAAAGACACTTGTGTAAATCAAAAATAAATGGAGGCTTGGTTTTACCCAAGTTTTTGTTTTATTTCTGGGCAGTTAACATTAAAAATATGAATTTCTGGTTGGAAGAAATAGATCATCAACCAGACTGGTTAAAAATGGAAAAGGAAGATTGTTTACCTTTTGATATCGGTTCGATATTATTTGCTACGTCTAAATTAAACAAAAAAATTTATAGGGAAAACCCTATAATATTTAGTGCTATACGAATCTGGAAACAATTAAAAAAGACATTAAAATTAGATAATTTATCACTTTTTCTTCCAATTGTGAATAATCCTTTGTTTAAGCCTTCATGGTTGGACGGGGGTTTTACACAATGGAAGAATTATGGAATTAAAAATATGGGACAACTTTACAAGGAAGGCACTTTTCTGACATTTCAGGAATTGCAACAGACTTATGGACTTCGAGGAAATGATTATTTCAGATATCTTCAACTTAGAGATTATGTAAAATCGAACTCCCAAAATTTTCGAATTAGAAATTCAGAAATTCTTGATGAATGTTGGAACAAACATCCTAATACAGAAAAATTAATATCTTATATATACAATATCTTATTAGACAGTGACATTCCCTCGACGGACTTACACAGACAAACATGGGAAAAAGAATTAAATCAAGTAATAACGAAAGATACTTGGGAAGAAAGTTTGCAACACATACATCAGTGTTCACTAAATGCCAGACATTCTCTAATACAATTTAAAGTAATACATAGGTTACATTATTCAAAAACAAAACTACATAAAATTTTTCAACATATCTCACCTATATGTGATAAATGTCAACATTTAGAAGCTACATTATCTCATATGTTTGCAAACTGTATAAAAATTAAAAAATTCTGGGTAAATATTTTTAGTATAATATCTAAAGTAACCAGCACACAATTGGACCCAGATCCAAAATTAATAATACTCGGAATATTAGAATTAAATCAAACACTTAGAACAACACAAAGAAACTTTATTGATTATAGTTTAATAACAGGAAAAAAATTAATTCTAAAATTTTGGAAAGGCCCTACGGCCCCCACAATCAAAATGTGGATTATAGAAATGACGGAGACCTTAAACGTGGAAAGAATCAGATTTTCCCTGTTGGACAAACAGGAATTATTCGTTGGAACATGGTCTCCTTTTATTGATTACTTAAAGGGTCAGAATGGTTCAGCACAGGAACCTGACTAGCACGCGGGCTAAAGAATGGATGAAATACTATACTCTGAAATGTACGAATATATCTCGAATGAAGTCTCTTTTATTTTAACAAATTTTTCCATTCTTCTTTAACTACCTTTTTTTTTTGTTGTTTTTGTTTTTTGTTTTTCTTCTCTTTCTTTTCTTTCTTTACTTCATCTATCTCTTTAGTTCTATCTAGTTAAAAAAAAAAAAAAAGGCAAAAAGTATTGGAGACAATGTAATAATAATTGACAATATTATCAATTTAAAAATGTAAGACTGTAATGATGTATTTTGGTTATGTACCTATCTCCAATAAAAAATATTTTCAAAAAAAAAAAAAAAAAAAAAAAAAAGAAGCTCATTTTGGATTTAGAGTGATGTGTCAAAACATCGGAATCTACCTGTGATGAAATGAGCAAGAGACTAGAGTCTATGACTGCAAAAGCTTCCAAGTCTGGAAGGCGTCAAACTTGTTCAAGAAGAACTTGCATCTTATAAAGTCTTGCTCCAAGACACCAGAACTGAAACTGAAGGGGCTCGAATGCAGTGCTTAGGGTTCACAGAAGATCTTCGGAAGAACGAAGAGAAGACAAAAGCTCAAATTACTAAGAAGGAGAAGGAACTACTTGAGATTTTAGATCAACTGAAAACAATTCATCTGAAAGAAATATTGAGATATCAGGATAAACTGGATTTGCTGGAACGGGACAAAGACAGAGTGGATGCAGCAACGTTGGAAATTGAGAGGCATTTCCCAGCAGCCGAAGCTAATGTTGAGCAGTAAGGATGCAGAGTTCTCAAAGCTTGTGTCATCAAAAGACAGTGACATTTCTGACTATCTAGTGGAAATCCAGCAGCAACATAGAAAGCAAATAGATGACTATGAAAATAATTTGAGGATTCTCCAGCAAGATAACCAGAAAGGAGCCAGAGCCATGAAAGAGCTGGAGATCCAACTTGTTAAGGTTAGGAAAGAAAAAGACAAAGCTGTTAGCCAGACGGGTGCCTTCACAAAATCGATGGCCTCCTTGCAAGATGACCGAGGCCCCATGTTATCAGAATACACGGAGCTGGAACAATGGCATCTCGACATGCATTGCCAGAAACATCGCATCATTCAGGAGAGTGCAGCTGAAAACATGAACTTAAGCAAGAGATCGGAAATGTTCTCAACCAGATGGATGACCTTAATTCTGACAACGCGCTGTTAAAAGCACAGTTGGTTCAGTACAGGGGAGGAGCTAAACCAGGTCCTGTCTTTGAAGGATAATCAGTTGAAGCAAAAGCAATAACAGCAAATTAAGAATCTTGAGAATGAGAAATCCATCTTCAAAGAGCAATGGAAAGTTACACAAGGACCCCTTAAACAAAGTAATGAAAGCCCAAAGCCCTTGCAAGAAGAAAATCTGCAAATTTTGGAACAGCTTACAGAGCTCAAGGCTATTGGTTTCCAAAAAGAAGAGGATAAAAATGAAACAAATGCGAGGCAATTAATTCAAGAGCTTCAGCAACAACTTAAAACTAAAACTCTGGAATGCGAAGAACTCAAAAAAGAAAACTAATATTAGAAGAGCTGACTTAAAATAATTGAAAATTTATGAACAGAATTTGAAAATCTGGCTCAAGTAAAGGCGGGAGTGAAAAGTGCTGATGGAATAGTGCAGGAGAAACCTGAAGAATATTTGGTGGGATTGTCAGTGATGAAGCAAAGACTTTTGGATGTTATTAATGAGAACAAGGAAGTTGCTTCTCGGGCAGAATCTTTTGAGAAAACGTTGCTGGCAGTACAGATGGACAGAGACAGATGTCTGGAGGATATTGGGAAACTTCAAATAAGGCAAACATGATCTCAAGGTGGAAATTAATGTTTTTTAAGCACAAATCTTAGAAGGGACTTTTTAAAAGAGCACTTTCATTTACTAATGACATGCACGGAAACACGCCCTTGCATCAATGAATAAATTGAGCAGGATACTAAATCTCAAGGTAGTAAAGATGAAGCCATGACATTGCTCATTGATGGGACTTGTTCCTCAGGATGCATATGATGAATAAATATTTGTGTTTTTATATTTTAATTTAAAAGATTCCAAGATGGACACAGCAAAGATATGTTGTAATCATGTTTTACATTCATGTGTGTATAAAGATTGAGCACTGTTTTCATTTTGCAGGAAGAGGAAGAACTGGAAACCCTTCAGCAAACAACACAGCAGGAGCGCAGAGAGCAAGCTCCGTCCTCCTGCAAGAATGAATTGTCTGAGCTAAGGTTTGGTTCTACTTGGACTGGGATATCAGTTGCATTTCTATTGTGCCATACGATCAAATGGGATTATCCCTTGATGCTTTGGCCAGTTAACTACGTTTGAAGTGTTGATGATGGTAGCACACACGGCAGTCAATTTTCATAGGGTGGTGTCGTAGAGCCACAAATGATTCAACTCCTCGCCGAAGGAGAATCCATCTGGTTAAAGGAGGACATTCAGTTGCGAATGGCTGGACGGCTTCCTTTAGTTTGTTTTAGATTAGTTCAGTTTAGAGAGAATCTAAATCCAAGATGACTATCAACACGCATTTGGGATTGTTTCAGTTCAATAGGCTCCCATTTGGCATATCATCAGCCCCAGGGATTTTTCAAGGGTTTATGACACAAATTCTAGAGGGAATTGAAGGTGTGGTGCGTTACTTGGATGACATCCTCATCTCAGCCCCTGGCAGGCAGGCACATGATGAAAGGTTGGAAGTGGTACTCAAACGCCTTGAGACACACAGTGTAAGAGTGAAAGCACAAAAGTGTGAGTTCTTTCAGAACTCGGTAGAGTACTTGGGTCATAACATAGACAAGGATAGTCCACACCCCACCAAGGGTAAAGTTGATGCGATCAAGAACGCGCCCACTCCCAGAAACAAGCCCTTCGTCCTACTGAGTCTGCACCGACCAGCAACCATCCCGTACACTAGCGCAATCCTACACACTAGGGACAAATTACAATTTTAACCAATCCAAATAGCCTACAAACCCTCACGTCTTTGGGATGTGGGAGGAAACCAGAATACCTGGAGGAAACCTACGCAGCCACAGGGAGAAGATGCAAACTCCACACAAACAGCACCTACAGTCAGGATTGAACCTGGGTCTCTGGCGCTGTAAGGCAGTAATTCTGCCCCCACTGTTACTTGATAGAATCTGAAGAACCACATGTACACAATGTGGATGGAATTAGAGAATTCTGCTTGTAGTAGCACTGAATTATTTATCCACTTAATGCTCCCCCCTTTCCTCTTTGACACGCGCCTTTGAATTGTTTAAAAAAATATATATTATTATTGAGTCTTTTTTACAACTTTTTAAGGGAATATAACCTAGGTCATAATTTGCTGAGTAAAAAATAATTTCTCCTCCTCTTCCCCTGGCATTTTTGATAGTTTCTATACCCTTGCTTCCTCCAATTCAAGAAATGGTCTTTCCTGTTCTGCTCCATCAAACCGCTTGTAGAGGAATCCACTGACTGCAGAAAGCAGCTGCTTCAAAGTCCTTGGAGAAGATTCCTTGAAAGCCGTGTGTTCTTCCCAGCCCTTGGTATCGATGACATTTCATTGAGAAGGTGGGGTTACTGTGTTACCGTTTACGCTGCTGTTTTCTTTGTAGGCATGGACCTCTTCTTGTCAGACCAGCACCCAGGGAGCAAACCATTGAAGTGGAATCAATCGAGGAATGTGAGGAGGCTTTGGAGATAGACCCCAGTGAACAGGTGGTGGTGGCACGGAAGGTGTGTGTTGCCAATCAAATTTTTGTTTTCTAGTTTTAATGTAATTTCCTGACATTTTACACTGTATCTTGCCCCCCCACCCCCACCCCCACCCCCACCCCCAACCCCACCCCCACCCCCAACCCCAACCCCACCCCCACCCCAGTGAACTGGGCAACTCTGGAAAACCTGCTTCCATGTACATACTAACTAATAAATAGGATACATAGTACATCGGTTTGGAGTGGGTGATTCAGGCATCAACACAGAAAACCTGGCCTGGTTTCTTTGTCCAGCCTCGAGGTCTGCACGTGGTGCCCCTCCCCTCACCCAGCAACTCCTCCTCTCCTGGGAGACATGAGGTGTTTGAGTTACTCTCATGTCGCACTCACGCGAATCGGTTTTCAAATGCATATCTCTAATCTCTCTGTTTCAGTATGAAAGAGTGCAGTAGACTTCCGGTTGGCGCCACGATGTGAGTGGAATCGCGCCATTACAGCTCCGCAAAAAACTGAATTTAAAACGGGGGTAAAAGGGTCAAACAAACGCACTTACCACAGGAGATCGATTGCGAACGGCTCCGGCAGCGTTTAAAAGGTGCGTGACGTCATCAGGCGCGCGATTTTAAGAAGAAATTATGACCCAGCGCTCCCCTCCCCCCACCACTGGAAAAAAAGCTACGAGAAGGGAAACTGGCCTCAGCTCGGGTGCAGCTGCTGCTTCTCAAGAAGATGTCTCACAGAGGAAAGCTGAAATGGAGGAACTTAAGACTACCATTCTAGGTGAGATAAAGAAGCAGAGGAAGGAGTATATGGAGGAGATAAAGAAGCAGAGGAAGGAGTATATGGAGGAGATAAAAAGTTTAAAAGCGGATATGCTGGTGTCTCACGAGAAAAATAAAGAAGATAAAGAAGACTTAATAAAACAAGTTATAACGACGGTAAAAAGTATGATGGATGAGTGGAAGGAAAAGGCTAATGCCGAGTTACAAACTCAAATTGAGGATGTAAAGGAAATAGCTGCTGGGATGGAAAGAAAGCTGGATGACAAGATAGATCCTACTATAATTTCGCTAGACCAACAAGGCGAAGCAATTAAAGAGCTAACTAAAATTGCTGAAGTGAATACTAAGGAGACCGAAAAACTCCGTGCCGAGAACAAACGCCTCTTAGAATTATTACATAAAACAAACGAGAAATGTATTGATCTGGAGGGACGCCAACGCCGTAAAAATTTGCGTATAGTTGGTCTGAGCGAAGGTCGTGAGGGGAGTCAAGATCATCGAAAATTTGTTGCAAAACTTTTAATGGATATTTTGAATTTGGATCATGAACCCCTGTTGAGCCGTGCACATAGGGCTCTAAGACGGGCCCCTGGGATAGGTTCATCGCCCAGACAAATGATTGTAAAAGTGGCCTTTGACCATGTCTTCGAAGAAATGATGAAGATAATAATAAAAAAGAGAAACCTGAAATACGAGGGAGACAACATCAGTATTTTTAGAGACTTCCCAGCAGAAGTGGCCAAGAAAAGAGCACTATTTAAAGAAACAAAAGGTATCCTGAGGAATTTACAGAATACTAAGAATCTGAGATATGGCTTGATGTACCCAGCAATACTGAGAGTAACTTATGATGACAAGGAATATCGTTTCGTTAAGCATACTGAAGCATTGAAATTCGCCCGAGACATACAGCAGAAGCCAGAAGATGAAGAGAGAGAAGATGCGGAGGAAGAACCCGAGGGAGAAGGAGAGGACTGAACTTTTATCATCGACCTGTGGTTATGAAATACTCACTTAGAAGGAAGTGGAATAATGGGCATTTAGTAGTAGTTCTGTATTAATTATTAGAAAATATTTAATTATTCCATGATAATAGTATTACATATTATAGTATTAAATACAATTGATATTAGTAATTAGCAAATAGTAATATGAATAATAGAAATAATTACTAAGTACTAAGTATATAAAGTTAGTACCCCACCCCAATATATATAGCATTTGAGATAGGAGCTGGTATAATCAACATCTTTTTTTTTAATTAAAAAAACGGAAGTCTTTAGATTAATGGCGACGTTAGTGTGGCTTTCACCTTCACATACTACACACTATACAAGTGTAGTTTCTTTTTTTTCTGAGCACCCTATTAACACCCTTTACTTTTTTTTAATTATTGATATTTCTTATTGTTTTTGTTTTTTATTGATCTTATATTATATATTATTTGAATGTAGATGTGAAGGATATTGTGTATTTAGTTTAAGAAGACATAGATGTGGATTAAGGTGGAAAGAAATTCTCATTGGATTGATGTCCGGGTGCAACGGGGAGCTAGGGGAGTCAAGAAGGCTACTCCAAAAAAAGCCGCCCTAATAGTAAAATGCATGATATAAAGGTGAAGACTGGGGGTGATGGAGTAACCTTCTGTAGTTGGAATGTAAAAGGAATTAATGAACCAATTAAAAGGGGAAAGGTGTTAGCTCAGTTGAACAGATTGAAGACAGATGTCATTTTCCTTCAAGAGACTCATCTTAAAAAAGATGCTCAACATAGATTAACAGCTAAATGGATTTCTAAGGTGTATCATTCTACATTTATTCATAAATCTAGAGGAGTTGCAATAATTATTCGCAAAGGTATACCTTTCATACAAAGTTCTATTATAGAGGATAAAGAAGGCAGATATGTAATAATTACAGGGGAATTATATTCAAAAAAGGTAATTTTAATGAATATATATGCCCCTAATTTTGATAATCCATTATTTTTTAAGAAAATATTTAATAATATTCCTATATCCACTCAACACAATTTAATAATTGGAGGTGATTTAAATTGTACTTTAGATAATTATCTAGATAGATCATCTGCAAAAAGGAAAGCTGCCTCGAAATCAAGTAAATTCATAAATGCTTTTATCAATACATCTAATATTAAAGACATCTGGAGGTTAGATAATCCATCCGGACGAGAATATTCTTTTTTCTCGCCCGTACATGGAACCTATTCGAGGATAGATTATTTTTTAATAGATTCTAAATTACTTCCTTTTACGTATGATGCAAAATATCATAATATTATCATCTCGGATCATGCGCCATTAACATTTAAGATAAAATTAAAAGATATATCTAATAAAACTACTACCTGGAGATTTAACCCTCAGATATTAAAGGACAATGACTGTTGTAAATATGTGATGGATCAGATTAAATTATTTTTTGAAACTAATGATAATCCTGAAACTTCTCCATCACTATTTTGGGACACATTTAAGGCATTCATGCGTGGCGCAATAATATCCGCACAAGCACATCTCAATAAAGAAAATCGAAAAATAGAACAAAATTTAGAAAATGAGATAAAACGTCTAGATAATGAAAATATAAAACAGCCTTCCAAAGAGTTAAGTAATAAAATTGCATCAGTAAAATATAGATTAAATAAAATATATTCTAATCAAGTGATTAAACTTTTTCAACAAACTAAGCAAGTGTATTTTGAATTTGGAGATAAGCCACAAAAATTACTAGCACGACAGCTTAGAAAATTAGAAGATGAGAAGATGATACACGGAATTAGATCTGAGTATGGAAATATATTAATTACTCCAAAAGATATTAATGATAGATTTTTACAATATTATAAAAATCTTTATTCGTCAAAACTAACAGGACAAACAGATAGTATGGAAATATTTTTACAAGAATGTCAAATCAATAGCTTAGATCAGGAAGGTAGAGAATTGTTAAATGCTGAAATAACAGTAAAAGATATTATAGAATCAATTAGTTCGCTAAAGAACGGAAAAGCAGCGGGCCCAGATGGCCTGAGTGCAGAATTTTATAAAAAATTTCAAGATCTGATTTCCCCAAGATTACAAATAATGTATAGATATGCATATGACCAAGGAAAATTACCAGATTCTTTAAATGAATCCACAATTACACTCATCCCTAAAGTAGATAAGGATTTGGAAGATCCTGGATCATATAGAGCGATTGCCCTTTTAAATACAGACCAAAAAATATTAACTAAGGTCTTATCTAGGAGATTAAGTTTAGTGATCTCTAAATTAATACATTATGATCAAACAGGTTTTATCCCAAAACGTTACTCATCCCATAATCTCAGACGTTTGTTTAATATTATATATTCAAAAAGAATACGAGATACGGAACTAGCGGTTATATCACTAGATGCAGAAAAAGCGTTTGATCAGGTGGAATGGATGTATTTATTTAATATAATGGAAAAGTTTCAATTGGGGGATAGATTTTGTAAATGGGTAAGAATTTTATACTCGAATCCTATGGCAAGAATTTTGACTAACCAAATTTTATCAGCCAAATTCAAACTCTCTAGGGGATGCAGACAGGGATGTCCGTTATCACCCTTATTGTTCGCATTGGTGATAGAACCATTGGCGGAAAAAATTAGATCTGAACCTGAAATATATGGCTATAATACTGATACAACAATTAATAAAATTTCTTTATATGCAGATGATGTTTTGATTTATATTACAAAACCGGAAATTAGTATTCCCAACCTGCTAAACATTATAACTAAGTTTGGTGCATTTTCTGGGTATAGGATTAATTGGGATAAAAGCGAGATTATGCCAATAACAGGAATAAATCTAAATACATTACAACAATACCCATTAAAAGTAGTTACAGACAAACTTAAATATTTAGGGATTAACGTAACTAAAACTCATAACTCATTAATAAAATCCAACTATCCTCAACTATTAGATAAACTTAGAAAAAATATTTTATATTGGAAAACACTTCCTATATCCATGATTGGTAGAATAAGTGCCATAAAGATGGTATTTCTACCGCAGTTGTTATATTTGTTTCAGGCTATTCCTTTTTTTCTTCCGAAAACTTTTTTTAAAAAAATTGATAATATTGTCAATAGTTTTATTTGGGATTATAAAAATCACAGAATAAATAAAAAACATCTATGCAAAGCTAAGATAAATGGAGGATTAGCACTTCCAAACTTTTTATATTATTTTTGGGCTGTTCAGATTAAGAATATGAATTTCTGGTGGGTAAATATGGATCATGAACCGACATGGTTAAATATAGAAAGGAGGACTGTCTACCTTTCAATGTAGGTTCGATAATTTTTGCACCAACGGAAGTACAAAAAAAATATTATAAAGACAACCTAATAATATATAATAATAGACGTATTTGGAAACAAATAGTTAAGACTCTACACTTGGATAATCTCTCATTTAGATTACCAATTATGAATAATCCATCGTTTAAACCTGCTATATTAGATGGGGGGTTTAAACAATGGGATGATTTAGGAATTACAAGGATAGAACACCTGTATAGAAAAGGAAAATTTCTTTTATTCCAGGAGTTACAAGATATTTATGGATTGTCTCCACAACATTTGTTTAGGTATTTACAAATTAGAGATTATATTAAATCCAATACACAAGATTATAAAAATAAAGAAGCAGGATTGTTAGACGAACTGTTTAATTTATATCCAAATACAGAAAAATTAATAGCCTATATATATAACATCATTTTGGATAAGGAGAATCCAATAACGGAAGTATATCGTCAAGCATGGGAAAATGAAATGGGATTGGCTATAACAAAAGAAAACTGGGAAGAAAGTCTACAACGAATACACCGGTGTTCATTAAACGCCAGACATATACTGATACAATTTAAAGTATTATATAGGTTACATTATTCGAAAACTAAATTAAATAGTATTTTTCCGAATCTCTCCGCTATTTGTGATAAGTGCAAGAAAGCAGAGGCAAATTTAATACATAGTTTCGTTACATGTCCTAAATTGAATTATTACTGGACAGAAATTTTTTAAGTTATTTCTGAAGTCATCAAAGTTAAATTGGACCCTAACCCAAAGCTAATAATATTTGGAATTCCGGATTTACATCTATCACTTACAGTAAATCAAAGAAATTTCTTTGATTACTGTTTGATAATTGGGAAAAAAATCATATTGAAATTTTGGAAGGGAACATTATCCCCCACAACCAAAATGTGGGCAACAGAGATGATGGAGACGTTACATCTGGAAAGGATTAGATTTGTCCTATTGGACAAGTATAATTCTTTTGAACAGATATGGTCTCCATATATACAGTATTTAGAGAAGTAGCTGTTCTTGGCAACACAGCTCGGCGTGCACCCTGCGGGATTTGGTGAGAATAATTCATTTTTATATTGGAATTAACATATATGCCTTTATTGATACTATCACTTGTAGTAGTGTTATTAATAATACATATTGTGGTTACTAAAAATTTTTTTTTTTTTTTTTTTCGTTTCTCTTTTCTTTCTTATATATAATCAAATTATTATTTAATCACTCTCTTAATGATTTATAACTGTTCTATTCTTTCTCTATCATTATTTCTAAAAAAATAGTAGATAAGTATTACTAGTGTTTTACTTAATGCAAATTGAATTAATTTGATATAAAGTTGTTTGAAGCATTGTAATTGATTACCTTTAATAAAAAAATATATTAAAAAAAAAGAAAGAGTGCAGTGAATACAGGCCAAGGTGTAAGCCAAATCTCAAAATAAATGCAATAAATTTGGTTATCTCATCTTAACCAAGAGAAGATCTGAAATGTAGAGACAACTTTCCAGGAACAGAGAGAGCAGGAAAAACAGCGGATGAAGGTTCATCTTTCCCCACCTTCATCATGCTGTATAGTGTAAGAATGGATACGTCACCCATCACCAAGGAATCCAAGACTAACCATGGAAGCACTGTCATTTTCTGATTGACTGCGATAGAGGATTGTTTAAAATCTAGACCTCCTGTCCAATAGTTCACCAAGGAATCTACATTGCTTGTTTGCTCATAGAATCGTGCATTCATTTGGACCATTGTATTGAAGCCGCTGCCACCCATTCGTACATTATAATGCGGATCTTTATAACATGATCAATAAATACAAATCTTCACATCAGTACCTTGGTATTTTACTAATTAGTTTAATCCTGAAAGAACTAATTAGTTGAGGTTCATAAGAGATAGGATAAGAATTAGGCCATTTGGCCCATCAAGTCAACTCCTTGATTCAATCATGGTTGATCTACCTCTCCTTCCTATCCCCATTCTCCTGCCTTCTCCCCATAACCTCTGTCACCTGTATGAGGTTAGATTAGCTATTGACCTCTGTTTCTGTTTTGCAGGCGAAGAGACGAGTGAATTTCTTCAAGCGCTTCTTTACTGCCCGAAAATGAAGACTTCCCGGACCAGGTCACGCTACTTGGTCTTGGCGTACTTTGCGACACCACATTTGCTTGTTTAAATGTGCCTGGCGAGGTGTTTGTAGATGCACTACAGATGGGAATGACACCAATGTATTTATCAAAGTTGTTAATGAGTTGAACACTGACCACCGGTGTATAAATGAATACTGTATTGTTAATGTATGAAATGTATGAACGCAGATCCCAGCGATGCATGTTGGTGTTGAACCGGCCGACCCCTGTACGGAGCCGGTTCAGGGCGACCCAGTCTTTGCGGGGCAGGTCCGAGCCAGGTGGGGCTGTGGTGTTTGGTGCAACAGTGAATTGAGGAGGTCAGGAAGTCTGTTACCAGCTGGTTCTCCAAGCGGTTGAAACCGGAACCACAGAGGGTGGCTGCGTGATGGGAGAAGGGTCGACAAGATGACAGGCGTTGATGTCCCAGTAGCTGTGAGTCCTGGGCGAGGTGGTGCAAAGGATGTTTAGCATCCGATGGGGCCTTGCACACCAGCCTGTGGGTGAAGTACTCTCTGCGAAGCTTGGCGGGTGTGATACCTGCGAGCAGCGGCAGAAGATCCGTCTGAGTAGGACGTAGGCAGCTGGTGATGATCCGCATGGTGTCGTTGAGGATGGCGTCTAACTTGCTAGAATGAGCGCTGCTGCATCATGCTGGGGCGGTGTACTCAGCGGCGCTGTACACGAGTGCAAGAGCACTGGTTCATAGAGTAGATGTCCTGGCGCCCCATGAAGATCCAGCCAAGCAACGTAGGAGGTGGTTCCGCATCGAGACTAGCACGGAGAGCTTCAAGGTGTTGCTTGTAGGTCAGCTGCCGATCTAGTTACCCGTGGTATGTAGGAAATGGGTTATAGGTTAGTGGTGACCCATTGAGGGTGACGGTTAGCTGGCGTTGAGATTCCTTGTTGTTCAGGTGAAAGGCCGTTGTGGTGGTTTTTGCCACATTCAGTTTTAGTCTCCAGGCCTTAAGGCAGCCGGCGACAAGTTCCATATCCACTGAAAGCACATCCTCCACGTTTGACCAACTCCTGTCCGAATGCAGTAGGGCCAGATCATCTCCGTATACATACTGGCCCTAGTTCGTGCATGGCAAGTCGCTGATAAAGAGATTGAAGAGCATGGGAGCCAGTGCCGAGCCTTGGGGTCTCCGTTTCTTAGGCGTTGCAGTCGGCTAGATTGTCCGTCGCTGGTCTTGAGTACAAAACTGCAGTTGGCCAGGATGTTGGCAAGGAACCTGTGAGATATATTGTTTGTGCTCACAATCACTACTCAGAGACTAAATCGTGGAAACAAGAAATGCTTTATTTGCAAGTCTGCAGAATCGGGTGCCTCTCCAAGTTGAGACACACCGAGCAAAGGAAAACCGTCTTGTTTTATACAATTCAGTATACAGTCTTTATTGATCGGACGCCTCCCCTTCTGACCCCTTCCAATCAGGGTACCGAGGTTCACAATCTTCCAACCCTCCCCTCCGTGCGTCATCAATCAATCCCTCTCCTCCCACATCATACATCGCATTTACATTTAAATTAGGTTCTTTGTCATGAGGGGCGTAAAGTTAATATTCATTTAACTTATTAAGCATGCGCAGTATCTGTGCCCTAACCTACTTAATTGCCTTTGACCTAAAGAATAGCTTCTGCGTTGTCAGCTACATTCCTTACCTTATCTTGTTATAGTACAATGTTATCAACAGCTCTGAAGGTCTGAGTGTTTGTTCGAATCGCAAGGTTGGTGGTTCCAGCTACTCGGCCCATCACAATGGTGGTGGTTTAATCATCTTATCCCTCACAATCCTCCCTTTTTCTTTTGCTACGCATCCTGTATTAAACCCCATTCCTAGACTTCCTGCTGTTCCAAAGCTAATAACATTCTTCTTATCTCTCTTTCCTCTGGGTCCTCTCTCGGCCTCATTATCATTATCTTCTGGACGCCCCCTTTCTCCCCTATGGGGACTACAACTGCCTGCATTTGGCTTATACTTCTGATTATAAGAACCCTGAGACATGGTATACAACAGGGGATAATGATCAATGCAGCTAATGCCCATAAAATCACCAGTCCCACCGCTTTCCACCAGGCTCCTCCTAAGATGTAATCCCACCATCCTGCTCCCATGATTGTGTTCCATCTCTGTACCGGGACATGTGCTATTTTTCTGATTCCTTCTGATATATCCATTACTGCTTGCCCGTTGTCATCTATGTTTAGGCAGCAATTAGAGAGGTTGAATTTTCCGCATACTCCTCCCTCTTCGGCTAGTAAGTAGCCTAAGGCCAAACGGTTTTGGTATATCGCTGTTCTCATCTATGTCTGCTGCTTCGCCAACATCTCTAGTGCAGATGCAGTCTGGTTAGTAATTACTTCCAGCACTGCCTGTAGTCTTATGATCCGGTTTAACATATACACTGGGGTCCGGTAGCCCCAGGATCCGTCCTGTGCCCAAGTGGCTGGTCCATAATATGAGATGATTCTTGCAGGTGGCCACTCATCATTTTCCCATTTTCCGATGTCCATTCCTCTCTTCGTTCGGTGTAGATCGTCAAAGATGGGTGTTCCTAGCGACCGCCCCTCCTCAGTGGTCAACAGAAAAAACCCTGGTTGTACCAGTCCAATTAAACAAGTCCCACTCCATTTTCTGGCAATACCGAGTATGCCTTGTGTCCGCATATCCATAGCAGTCCTTCAGGGGCCGGTCCACTACAGGTAACATTGTCCCATATGGCCTGCAACACTGGGATTCCCTGGTAAGGGTTGTTCCCAGTGCAATTCCATAATCCAGTCGATTCGCTTCCATCAGTCTTCATCCAGATAGTACAGTTTCCTTCATCCTTTACAGTGGTATACCATTGAGGTTCCTCTGTCCACCACACTCGGGATTGATTTGGCCACTGGGTGATGATGCGCTGGCAGGGGCTGCTGCCTACTAGGATGGCATCCTTTGCCCAGGGCCTGGCGATACACTCAGTTCCAACTGGGGTGTGTGTCAGGACCCATTCCTGGGGACTTCGATCTCTTCCCACCGTCAAATTTCACTTTATCAGGTTCCATACCTCAATGATAGATCCTCTCCATGGCCACCGTGAGCTCATCAACGGTCCTCCACAAACCCAACAGTTAGTCACATTCAGGGTTCTGGCTATCCGGAGGGCCAAGTCCACAAACAGGTTTCTCCCCACTTCGGGGATCTCAATCTGCTGCTTTATTTCATCATACATAGTCTGGTGCAGTTGAGGCTGGGAAGGTGGGGGAGGTTTGTTGACTACTGCTTCTGCTAACTTCCCTATCACTACCTCCTTCTTTTTGTCTAATGTTTCCTCCCTGGCTCGGGAAGGGATGTCTAACTGTCCTCTCTTGGTCATGCAGACCCATTTCTCCCCTTTTGGGCAGGTAATGTGCCCAACACTTCCTACATGTCCCTTATTTTCTACCACATAATACCCCCTCCCCTCGTCCTGACAAACAGCTCTAGTGCTTAGGTCGTAGCAAACATCACTTACATGGGAATGATAGGTAAATGATTTGGTTGTTCGCCCTCCATATCTGATAGGATGGTAGCACTTATCACAGTTATTAACACTTCTTATAATGGTTACATACATAGTTAGTAATACTACAACTGCTCCTTTCATGCTGTTAGTTTCATACAGTTAATGCCAGGGGCTTATTCCCTGGTTTTACCGTCCACTGATCGTGTTTCTCAGGAACTGACGGCGGGTCAACGGGTCCTTTAACCCGGGTCGCATGTGTCCACCCTTTTACTTTTGTTCGTACTGCTGTCTCCGTTGTCAGCAATGCCAGGTATGGGCCAGTCCACCGGGGCTGCAGTTTCTCCTCCTTCCAACTTTTAATCAGTACCTAGTCACCGGCCTTTATAGCGTGTATTGAAAACTCGAGTGGTGGACTTTGTGCCAACAGTCCTTTTATTTTTAATTCTGCAAGGGAACGAGACACTGCCAGTAAATAGTTCCTCAGGAACACATCGCTGCCTTCGAAGGTCGGCGTGCCCTCTACCTTTCCAAGATAGGGCAGCACAAACAACATTTCGTAGGGAGACAGCGCAATATCTTTACGGGGTGCCGTTCGTATTCTTAATAATGCAATTGGTAAACACTTAGTCCAGGGTAGTCTGGTTTCCTCCATTAACTTAGTTATAGAAATATAGAAACATAGAAATTAGGTGCAGGAGTAGGCCATTCGGCCCTTCGAGCCTGCACCGCCATTCAATATGATCATGGCTGATCATCCAACTCAGTATCCCGTACCTGCATTCTCTCCATACCCTCTGATCCCCTTAGCCACAAGGGCCACATCTAACTCCCTCTTAAATATAGCCAATGAACTGGCCTCGACTACCCTCTGTGGCAGGGAGTTCCAGAGATTCACCACTCTGTGTGAAAAAAGTTCTTCTCATCTCGGTTTTAAAGGATTTCCCCCTTATCCTTAAGCTGTGACCCCTTGTCCTGGACTTCCCCAACATCGGGAGCAATCTTCCTGCATCTAGCCTGTCCAACCCCTTAAGAATTTTGTAAGTTTCTTGTAAGTTATCTGTGTTTTAAGGGTTGCATTCATCCTTTCCACTCGCCCAGAACTCTGGGGGTGCCAGGGTGTATGCAATTTCCAATTTATTCCCAAGGTACTGCAAACCAACAGGTGAACCTTAGAGGCAAAATGTGTTCCTCGGTCGGAATCTATGGATTCGATGACCCCGTATGGGGAATGATTTGTTCTAATAATATCCGGGTTACTGCCTAAGCAGTGGCATTTATTGTGGGAAATGCATCCACCCACCTGGTGAAATGGTCTACAACTACTAGGAGGTACTTCCACCTTTGTATTCTTGGAAGTTCTGTAAAATCTACCTGTATTCTCTGGAAGGGTCTTATAGCCAATTGTTGTCCTCCACCAGGGACAGCTCTCATTACCTTCTTGTTAACCCTCTGACATAACACACAACCGGAGACTGTCTGCTTAGCCAAAGTATAGATACCTCGGCAAGCGTAGGTCCGTAGTAGTGTGTCACACAGGGCCTGCGCTCCCCAATGTGACTGGGTGCAGTTGTGTCATCAAATCCCGAGTTAATCCTTTGGTTAACATTTGTTTCCCATCCGGTGTCCACCACCTCCCGTCAGTGGAATGCCGAGCCCCTAACTCATTCATTTTGTCCTCCTCCTCCTGTGAGAATACAGGTATCTTTCCTACTCCTTCCCTTAATGGTATTAAAGACAACATCCTCACTGTTCCTTCTGTCGCTGCCTTTTTGGCGGCTCCGTCTGCCGCTTCATTTCCCCTTGCTTCTAATGAGTTCCCCTTTTGGTGTCCCGCCACATGGACCACCGCTATCCTTTCTGGCAAATGTAATGCTTCCAGCGCCTTCTCAATTAATTGCTCATGTGCCAACTCCTTTCCTCTTGCTGTAATCATCCCCCTTTCTTTCCATATTCTCCCAAACGTGTGCACTACTCCAAATGCATATTTGGAGTCGGTGTACACCGTTCCTTCCTTCCCCTCCAACAATTCTAATGCCCGTATTAAGGCATACAATTCACATGACTGAGCCAACCAACTACCTGGCAACCTGCCCGCCTCCACTCCTTCAAATCCTTCTCCTCCTATTATGGCATACCCACTATATCTTTTTCCATTTATACAGCGGGAAGAACCGTCTATAAACCACCTTTATCCCTCTACCAGAGGCTGCTCCTCCAAATCCTCCCTGCTCTTGGTCTGTAGTTCTATAATTTCGCTACAGTAGTGTTCTGGTCTCTGCCCTTCCTGCTCGTCGTCCACCGAGTATAAAAACTGGGAAGGGTTTAAATTCTTATCGGTCAGAATGGTCAAATCGTCTTTTTCTATAAGTATCACTTCGTACTTTAGGATCCTGGAGTCAGTCAACCACCGGTTGGACTTCTGAAGTTAGTATTGTCCGGACCGTGTGGGGAGTAGATACTACCAGGTCACCTCCAAATGTCAATTTTCTACTTTCTTCCACTAATATTGCTGTTGCTGCGACCGCTTGAATACATACAGGCCACCCTCGTGACACCGGATCCAAGAGTTTAGAAAGGAATGCGACTGGCTGTCGCTTCCCTCTCTTTTGTGTCAGTACCCCCAACGTAATTCCATTCTCCGCATTAACAAAGAGATGGAATGGTTGATCGATGGACGGGAGGGTCAGTACCGGTGCGGTGATCAGGCTATTCTTTATTTCTCCAAATCTCTGTTCGTCCTCAGAATCCCATTGTACTTTATCAGTCTCCTCACACAATTTATCATACAAGAACTTGACTTGTCGGGTGTAATTGTCTATCCATAATCTACAGTATCCAATTAACCCGAGAAACTTCCTGATTTCTTTTTTGTTCCTTGGCATCGGCAGCCCGGTGATCCCAGCTATTCTTTCGGGGTTTATTCTCCTTTTCCCGTCACTAATCAGATGTCCTAGATATTTAACCTCCTGTTCTACAAATTGTAGTTTGTTTTTGGACACTCTCAATCCCTTTTCCCCTAAAAAGTTTAAGAGGGTTATGGTTGCATCACTTACTGGCTCTTCTCCGCCTGAGAGTAACAAATCATCTACGTACTGCAATAATTGTGTCCCATTGGTCCTGGGAACATCCTCTAATACTTGTTCTAATATTTGCCCGAACAGGTTCGGGGATTCAGTAAATCCCTGAGGGAGCACAGTCCATCGATACTGTTGCTTCCTCAGTGTGTCTGGGTTTTCCCACTCGAATGCAAAGAGGTCTCTACTTTCCTCAGCCAGGGGGCAGCTCCAAAAGGCGTCTTTCAGATCTACCACACTGAACCACCTATGGGGGTATACGTCCCATTATGGTATAAGGATTTGGGACTACCGGGTGTCGAGCCCTAACTACCCTATTCAATTCTCTTAGGTCCTGGACCAGTCGGAACGTTCCGTCAGTCTTTCTTACAGGGAGTATTGGCGTGTTGTAGGGGGACATACAACTCTCCAATACTCCATCCTTCAGTAAGTTTTCTATAATTGGCTGCAGCCCTTTCCTTCCTTCCATTGAAATCGGATACTGTCTTACTTGTACTACTTCACTTCCTTCTCGCAAGGCTATCCTCAGAGGTGGTATTCTTAGCCATCCCCTATTTCCCTCTCTTGCCCACACCTGTGAGACTATTCTTTCTTCATCTTCGGTTGTCAATTTATATAGTTGTACTATAATCTGTCCACCTACGGGAGCTGTGCCCATTCCTAATTGAACTTGTAAATCCCTTCCCATCAGATTTATTCCTGCCTGGGGCACCAGGATTAAGTCTTCCATGGCCTCTCGATTTTCATATCTTACCATTACTCCTTCTATCTCGGGAGCTTTCATTACCTTTCCCCCTACTCCAGAGATTTTGACTTGCTTTTCCCCTAATTCCATTCCCTCCGGTATCCTGGTTACACTTGATCTTTCCGCCCCTGAGTCCACCATAAATACCGTGTCTTCTCCTTGGGGACCTAATTTTAAGTTTACCAAGGGTTCCCGTGTACGTCTTACACACCCCAAGGAGGGGAATCCCTGACCCCCCTATTCCTCCATCAGTGTGTACAATTGTACTTCATGCCTTATCTTTGGACATTCTCTTTTAAAGTGTCCTTCTTTGTGACAATGATAACACCGGGATGGCCCGGTGCGCCATCCCCCTGATCCTTGTTCTTTATTTCCCGGGGGACCCCAACCTTGGTCCCTCCATTCACCCCTTCCTCTTCCTCGTCCTCTACCTCTACCTCTACCTTGGTCACCATAAGTGCCCAGCCTTCTGTTACCTTCTTGATACTTGTTTTGGCACCAAGGTTTTTGATCTGGTCACTCGATAATTGTCAGAAAGAGGAGCGTCCTCACTCGGGCCCTGGTAGGTTGCAGGGTTCGATTCCCCCTCCCCAGCCTTCTCAATGTCACCGTCCCCCTCCTCTTCTTTGAAAGTTTGGGGTCCTTGGTTCTCGCCCCCCCCCCCCACGGGAGGAGCAGATGCCCCGACCACGGGGGTTCCTTGGGTTGGTACGGAGGACTGGATGATTTGCACAGGCAGCCCCTGCGCCAATGGTGGTTGCTGCTGTGGGTCCATATACGGGGGGGGGGGGGGGGGGGGGGGCGCCATAGGTGACCGTCATCAGGATGACCATGGTGAGGTTCATCCTTCTTTTCTTCTGTTTTTAGTGGTTACATCCCATTGTAGGGTACCCAACACTGGGCGTAATCTATTTCTATCTGATTTATCGGTTCTTTCTCATTTACGAATATTTTCAAGGCCTGTTTTACCCAATCCTCATTGGATCCCAACCTTGGCCACCACACTGAACTCCCTTTTATGGGTTCCTTTGGCCATTCAAAGTAACAATATTTTATCATGACTTTCTTACCTTTACCCTGAGTCCGCCCCTCACCCCATCCGTGCAACATCCGCCCCAATGGACTATCAGGCGGAATGTGCGGCTCTTCACCAGTTTGAGCCTTTTTCCCCGGGCCCTTACTTTGCCCGTTCCGGTTACCCATCCCTGTCAGACCTTTTCCCGTCCAACAGAACCCAATCGCCCGAGTAATACTTAATAGTCAATATTCTTACCCGAGTCCTGTGCACAGAAATTGCTCGATTGATTGATCCCTTTCACCGGATTCCCTCTTGCTTCCAGAGTCTCTTGTCCGAATATCACTCGCTCAAACCGCTGACGGCAAGCAAGGAGATCAGAGACTGCTGAAATCAGCAGGGTGCACCTTCCCTTCCTTTCGTGCCTCCGTCAAGCGGCCGAGCAAAGGAAAAACGTCTTGTTTTATACAATTCAGTATACAGTCTTTATTGATCGGACGCCTCCCCTTCTGACCCCTTCCAATCAGGGTACCGAGGTTCACAATCTTCCAACCCTCCCCTCCGTGCGTCATCAATCATTCCCTCTCCTCCCACATCATACATCGCATGTACATTTAAATTAGGTTCTTTGTCATGAGGGGCGTAAAGTTAATATTCATTTAACTTATTAAGCATGCGCAGTATCTGTGCCCTAACCTACTTAATTGCCTTTGACCTAAATAATAGCTGCTGCGTAGTCAGCTACATTCCTTACCTTATCTTGTTATAGTACAATGTTATCAACAGCTCTGAAGGTCTGACTGTTTGTTCGAATCGCAAGGTTGGTGATTCCAGCTACTCGGCCCATCACAATGGTGGTGGTTTAATCATCTTATCCCTCACAAACCGCACAAAATGGCGGTCAGGAATGGTGTGGAGGAGCTTCAAGATCAGGCCCTGGTGCTACACTGTATCGTAGGCGGCAGTGAGGACCACCAGTGTGAAGCCCGACTTGCCAACCTTTTCCAAACTGTCTTTGATGTTGTTGGTCAGCTTGACTATTTGACCCTGGGCTTTTCCGCATTTCAATTCAGTGATGACAGGAGAGAGTTCTGCAGTGGAAAAGGCTGCTGACAGGAGTCCATCAACGCCTGGAGCTTTCCAAAGATTAGTGGTTTCCTGTTTGACAGAACGAGTATGATTCTTGTCCGTGTCTTTGAAGTTGCCGTTGGCCGGGAGCTGGTGGGCGATGGAGTTGGCCGTGACAGGGCAATGGTTTGGGCGGGTACTTCGACCAATGAGGCGATTGAAGGTCTTCCATGCCACCCTACTGGAGTGTGTGACGTCGATTCCTTGGACTGTCTCTTCCCACCGATCTCTGTGCTTCCTGCCGAGGCAACTTGTCAGTTCCGTAGCCTTGGAGGCAGCCTCTTCGCCAGGTTCAGCGTCCAGGAATGCGTCGTAGCATGCGTCACACTCTTCGTCCCATGTGGGGATGTACCGGCAATGATAGCCGCGAGGAATGGAACTCTTCGCTGCCCTGATGAGTTTACAGAAGTAGGCTTTGTCCAGATTGGTGGAGGTGTGGGTGGGAAGGCTGTCGATCCAGAAGTCCACCAGACTTGTGAACTGGTCCCACCTGGCCTTGCGGAAATTCCACCTCTTCGCAGGTTTGGCTGGGATCGGCTCGATAGGGTTGTCCGGGATTATCAGAGATGGGCGATGTTGTGATTTCCGGAAGTGATCCAGGATGATACGGTGTGGGGATGGTCCATTCAGGTTTGCAAAAGCCAAGTCAATGTTGGTAGTGGTGTTCCACCTGCCAGAGTGGAAGCTGTCCGGTTGTTTTGGGTCGTACAGGAGTTGAACGGCAGTAGCTGAGGCCCAGTCTTCTAGTGCAGCGGCATCTGAGTTAGTTGAACGGTAGCCCCAGGTGGTGCTGTGGCAGTTAAAGTGTCCGGTGTAGATGCAGGACGAACCAAAGGTGGGGATGGAGTCTTTGTGGAGCTTGGTAGAAGGTGGCTTGTATACATTGATGACCGTGACACCTTCGACTTGCGTTGTTGCCCATTCCACGTCGCAGTCAGGAGGGGACACTGCAACCGCTTTCCATTTTGCCGTGGTCCTTACAAAAGTGGCAATCCCGTGGGTGTCGCTCTTGGTGCAGGCGGCCAGGGTATAACCAGGGATCTTCAGATGGGAGCTATCACTTTTGTGAGTCTCTTGAAGCAGGATTGCAATGACTTTGTGGGTCTGTAGCAGATGTTCAATGATGGTGGTCTTGGCCTTGGTGAGGTTTTCCGCATTCAGCTGCAGCAGGGTGATGCCATCGGTTCGACATCTGTAGATGCCCCGCCCTAAAAAGAGCGCATGCTCCTGGTTGGCGCCGAGCTGCGGCGACTGATCTCAGTTGACAGTGTTCACCACGTGGAGGTCGACAACATGAGCCCCATGTGTTATATAAAACAGTTATATTAAAGCTCTAAATGCCAAATTAGGTATATTTTTGTGGTGTTAACCAATGTTATTTAACTCTGCTCCTTGGGAGTTAGGATGTCACAGAGAGATTATATTGAGAGAATATCTTTCTGCTTGGAAATGCGTTTGTACATTTAAAGTGGTGCTGCAGATTTGAGGAAAGCACTGAGTACATTAGAATATAATTTATCTATTACACTCATGTTGGTTATGTTGCCATTAGGGTACAATTTAGAAATGCACATTTGTTAATTATTTTGTTTGACAAAGTTTTTATTAAAAGTTACAATTCGTTTTGACTGTTTTATCAGCTGTATTTATATTTGAGTGAAAATCGCGACCAAAAGATGACCTGAAATTGTGTTACTTGTTTACAGCCAAAATGTCACTGCCATAATGTCACTACCATAATGTCACTACCATAGTGGCTACCAGGGGTATTTAGCTGTACCTTGACCCGCTGCACTTCTATGGTAGCACAAGTATGCTGGCCACCCGCATTAAAGATGTCACACCCCAGCCACTCCGCCCCTCTCCCATCAGACAAGAGGTATTGAAGTTTGTAAACACACACCTCCAGATTGAGAGACAGTTTCTTTCCCGCTGTTATCAGGCAACTGAACCATCCAACCAACAATTAGAGAGCAGTCCTGATATACTTTCTACCTCATTGGAGATTCTTGGACTATCTTTAATCGGAGTTTATCTTGCACTAAAGTTTATTCAATTATTCCCTTTAACATCTGTACACTGTTGATGGCTCGATTGTAATCATGTATTGTCTTTCCGCTGACGAGTTTGCACGCAACAAAAGCTTTACACATGACAATAAACTAAACTAACTAACTGGTATTCAGTTGGAACTTGACTCTCCACAATGGATATAATCTTGGTACAGATAAGTTTCAAGCAAGTTCTGGGCGTTGCACTTTATTTCAGTCTTTTAATTATTGTCCCACTAAGTTATTAAATATATGGTTTTGCTGGCAAGGCATTGATTAGGCAAGGCAAGGCAAGGCAACTTTATTTATATAGCACATTTCATACACGAGGCAGACTCAAAGTGCTTCACATAAAAACATGTCATACAATAAATGAAATAATAAAATGAAATAAAATAGAGGAACTAAAAGAAAAGAAAAACAAAATTAAAAATGCATTATAAAAAGTGCAAAAGTTAAAAGTGCAATGTAGTTAAGATTTAGCTGAAAGCTAAAGTAAACATAAAAGTTTTCAGTCTTGTTTTAAAAGTGGTCAAAGTTGAGGCAAGTCTTAAATCTTCAGGAAGTTTGTTGCATAGTAACTAAATCCTGCTTTCCCATGTTTTGTATTTACTCTGGGAATCACTAGCAGATTGGTTTCAGAAGATCTTAGCGGTCTAGAAGGCTTATATAGTGGAAGCATGTCAGTGATATACTTTGGCCCTAAACCATGTAGTGATTTATAGGTGAGCAGCAGGATTTTAAAATCAATTCTCTGACATACAGGGAGCCAATGTAAGGATTTAAGAATTGGTGTAATATGCTCAATTTTTTTGGTCTTTGTTAGAACTCTAGCAACAGCGTTCTGAACAAGCTGTAGCTGCCTGACAGTTTTTTTTTGGAAGACCTGCAAGGAGACCGTTGCAATAATCGAGCCTACTATTAATAAAGGCATGTACAAGTTTTTCTAAATCTTGAGCTGACATAGATTACATAGAACAAAGAACACTACAGCACGGGACCTGGCTCTTCAGCCCATCGTCTGTGCTGAACATGATGTCAAGACATACCATTATCTAACTCAACATAATTCAAATCACTGTAGGACAAAATGCTCATCTACAAGTCTCTTACTTGCACAATTGTACCGGCCTGCACCCCCAGCAAGCTCCAGGGGCTCCCACCCATCTCCTTTAAACTTTACCCCTATCACCTTAAAGATGGGAGAGATAGATCAGCCATGATTGAATGGCGGAGTAGACTTGATGGGCTGAATGGCCTAATTCTACTACAATCACTTATGACCTGAAAGCAAAGAATTCTCTTATTTAATATTTTCACCCAGGAAGTAGATTTGGACTGTCTACCTCATCTATGTCTCTCACATAATTTTATTTACTTCTAACCAGTCACCCCGCATCCTCTGACTTTCCAGAGAAAACAATCTAAGTGTCCAAACTTTCACTGTAGCTAATACCCTCTAATCCAGGCATTATTCTGGTAAACCACCTCTGCACCTTTCCAAAGCCTCCAAATCCTTCTTGGAATGGGACAACCAGCACTGCAGACAACACTGTAAATGAGAAATGAGTCTGAAGAATGGTCTTAACACAAAATTTTGTGTATTGCTTTCCCCCCAGAGATGCTGTCTGACCCGTTGAGTTACTGCAGCTTTTTGAGATTGACTCCAAATTCAGCAAAACCAAAGTCCTTTTAAGCTGCATCATGACTTCCAGACTCTTATACCCAATGCCTGGGGTAGGAGATTGCAGCCTTCACGAGATCCACCGTTTCGACTAATGCAATCAACCTGGCGTGCACAAACAAGTTCAAGGATAACAAGTTGTCTAACAGCTTTGGGCTGTGCACGCCCTATGCAAAAAGAAGATACTCAATGCCCTGACCTATGAAAACAATCATACCACATGCCTTCATTTACTACACAACCCCATTGTAATGCCACTTGCTAGTTGTAGACTTGGACCACAAATTCACTCTGTACATCATTGCTGTTAAGGCAGTCATGCCATTGATTGTAGAAACAAAGAACTGCAACTGCTGGTTAATACACAAAAGGACAAAGTGCTGGAGTAACTCAGCAAGTCAGGCAGCATCAACGTAGAACATGCACATGTGACGTTTCAGTTTGAAATCCCATTATTGGTGTACCAATCCTTGTGAATGTTTCTTGCTTGTGTAGCAAGCTATATTCACAGAAGGCATCAAAATCCTTGGCATGATGAAGAACCAAGAGGCCAGTGAAGATGAGGAAGTAAGAGGAGGATGTTAATAATAAAAGGTATTGTATAGGTTAATGAGTCTGAAACCTGATACATCTTAAACATCTGATGATCTATATCCCAGTTTGCAAAATATGCAAGGGATCACTGCGGTGTGGCAGCCTTTTCCAGGTCTAAGGGCTCGATCACAGAACCTTCACAATTGACCAAAGGCTGTGCTAATACATTGAAGACGATGGTAAATTTCATCACAGAGATCGCTCCCAAGTTACAAGAAGTGATCAACATTCTCCACGGTCCAACTGTGAAGCTCAGTTATCAATGAACATGCTCCTTGGCCCAACTCTGACCAAGCTGTCCCATCTAAACTTGTCCTATTTAATCCAGAGCCATCCAAACCTTTCCTATCCATGTACCTGTCTATGTGCCTTTTAAATGTTGTTATTGTACCTGCCTCAAATACCTCCTCTGGCAGCTCGTTCTATGAACCCATGACCCACTGAACATTGGGCAGCTAACCTGCTTCAGTGATTGATTCAGTGAATATTACCCTAGTTACTGTGTAGAATTACTGCTTTGTTTGATAAGGGGGCAAAATAAAATCTTTCACATCTCCCTGAACAGGCAATCGGGATATGATTGTGATGGCCATAATGCAGCACTCTCAGTACTGCACGACAATACAGGGAGCAGCAACCAACTCTTCCTAATCAAAGTCAAGAATACTGCAACTGAATCGAGTGGACACTTAATAAAGGTCACATCTTTCAGTATGTTTGTACTGAAAACACAGAAAGGTTCGCCTGGACTATTGAAAGAATGAGGTAACACTTAAACATGGCAATATTCATTTGATTACGAAATAAAAGCTTCACTATTAAAGAAAAATGTTGCATCATCTGATGGGTGTGGGCATTTCAACTTTAATTTTAAAATTTGAATAATTGTTTAATTGGAATCAGGTTTCAAGGGTTTAATCAAAGGTTAATTCGTTTCATTAGCAGCTGCCAGCAGAGATGTTGGCTGTAAACTCATTGTGTGATTTTGCGAGAAGGTTCAGCTTTCAATACCTAATGAGAAGTCTATTTTATGTGGGATTTTTGTTGGAATATAAAAATGAGTATGATTGGGGACATTCTAACCGATGTCCTGCCTAATTCTGGGAGACATTACCTGTTTATTTTTTCTCATTGCCATTTTTGGACATTCCTACACAAAAAGTTAATATTTCAGAAGTATTTCATTAGCCGTAACTATTTCTGTGAAAGGGAATGTGCCTTATAACTAGAGTCATCGAGTCTTACAGCGGAGAAATGGCCTCTTCAGCCCAACCTGCCCACACCAGCCAACATGCCGCATCTGCACTGGTCCCATCTGCCCTCTAAACTTGTCCTATTCATGAACCTGTCTAAATGTTTCTTATTTGTTGTGATAGCACATGCATCAACTACCTCCTCCGGCAACTCGTTCCATTCACCCACCACCCTTTGTGTGGAAAAGTCACACTACAAACTGTAAATATTATTTTTATTTTAGAAACTTAAACATTATAATATTGTAAAATCATGAACAGCACTGTAGTGCAGCTGGTAGAGAGCTTCTGCCTCACTGATCCAGCAAAGTGGCTTCAGTCCTGACCTCTGATACAGTCTCTGTGGAGTTTGTATATTCTCTCTGTGACTTCATGGGTTTCCTCCCAATGCTCTAGCTTACCCCCATCTCATAAAGATGTGGAGCTTGATAGGTTAGTTGGTTGTGTAGAAGGAACTGTAGATGCTGGTTTATGCCAAGATAAACACAAACAGCTGGAGTAACTCAGTGGGTCAGACAGCATCTCTGGAGAGAAGGAATAGTGATGCTTCGGGTCTGTAGAAGGGCCTCGACTTGAAAAGTCATCTATTCCTTTTCTCCAGAGACACTGTCTGACCCACTGAGTTACAGTTTTTTTGTGTGTGTCTTAGGTTAGTTGGTTGATAGGTGAACTGGGGGGTTAATAGGAATGTGGGGAGAATAAAAGGTGGGGGTTGTGCATAAATGATTGGCTGGTGATCAGTGGTACTATTACCCAGTGCCCTACTTCCTTATTGTGTATCCCTTTAACTCTATCATTAGTTCCCATTGGGAGCAACTTTCATCGAAAAGACTGCTTTCCTTTTTAGTGGCACCACGCACTCTGTAAGCCTCAGATTTCTGACAACACTTGATCTTGCGATTCAACCAAGAATAATCCAAGGTAAATATTCAATTAAGTCGAGAGGTTCAGGGAGCACTTATCAAACTGTCGGTGGAAGTGAATGACTGGTGCACATGTTGGATACTTTTTATTTTGCATTTGCTATAATGAAAGGGGAAGGGGAGGCGTACCGCAGGTAAAGGAAAGGGGAGGCGTACCGCAGGTAAAACTCCAGAAGACCACGGGTCTGTGAGTAGCAGGCGCCTGCTTGACGAGTCGGTGGAAGTGAAGCCATCGACTACAGACGCGGTCATTGAAAGCACCGTCGCAGCGCCGTTGGGGCGCAAGGCCAGCAAAAAGTCTGTTCGGCCATTGGACTCTGTGGAGTCAGACCCGGAGGTTTCCCCGTCTCACACAGATTATGTCTGCTCGGGTCGCAAATTTAGAATTCCTCATGGGGAAAATGATTTATCAGGACCCACTCCAGGAGGAGTACAGCCCGTGTTGGCCTACGGGAGATCCAGCGCAGGAAGCGCCTGGAAAAGGTCCGGCTAGGCATTGGCCTATAGGAGAGCCAGCGGCAGCAGCGCCTGAACAAGGGCGATTTATGTGTTGGGCCTACAGGAGAGCCATGCCTGAACAAGGGCGATTTATGTGTTGGGCCTAAAGGAGAGCCAGCACCAGCAGCGCCTGAAAGAGGGCTGCCTATACGTGGGCCTACAGGAGAGCCCGTGTGGAGAGCGCCTGTAAAAGGGTTTTCTATGCGTGGGCCTATGGTAGAGCCAGCGCTGGAAGCACCTGAAGCAGGGCTACCAGATCGCCCCCACCACGAGGAGCATTATTTTACGGGGCAGCAAGATTCGGATGACGAATCATATGAGGACCAGTGCCCAATAACAAAGCCTAAAATACCAGGCCTGGCCCAAAGGTTTACCGTTCCCAGACTAACAGCGGAACCATTGGGAGATGAATTGGCAATGACAATAAATTACTTGCTCTCCCATCAGCTCCAGGAACTGACTATGGACGAGACTGTCAACCCCCCCCCGCAGAATTGCGCACTGCTAGCAGTCCCAGCAGTGAATAATGTAATATGGGGCTATTTGGGCATTGCAGTACGTGCACAAGAAATGGAATGACAGCGGGTGTTGAAGTTGCTGGGATCAGGCATTACGGCTTTCGCCAGAGGCTTGGATGAGGAGCACGTGTCTGTATCACAACAGGATGCCTTAGCACTCATGTGCAGAACGCACTTTGAAATAAACTGTATTCGTAAAAGTGCTATAAGGCCTAACATACACACTAAGTTTGCGGGGCTCTGTAAACCAACTAATATTCAATTACCTATTCTGCTTTTTGGAGAAAATCTCGCCAAAGGGGTAAAAGACCTGAATGAAGAAGCAAAAACCGTGGGGATGATGAAACCACCGGTGCTCGGAGATCAGTTCGAAGGCAGTTTCCCTACCGACGTGCGGTGACGGGGGCCGGTGAAGGAACAAGTCTATCCTTCCCATATATACGTTATTGGCGCACTGCTCCTGGGGCACGTGGAGGTTACAGTGTTCCCACTAGGAGCAGGGGACAACAATTGTCACCGGCAAACCCCGAGGTAGGTGGGTCTGGTCCTGATAGAGACATATTAAGTGTTTCACACTTACAAGTTGGTGGGAGATTACAATTCTTCCTAAAAGAATGGCAAGAAATAACATCTGATGCATTTATACTGTGCAGTCTTGTGGGGTTTAGAATTGAATTCTACCCAAATTTGGGTCCTCCTACTCAGCATGTTCCAAGCCGGACACGTATTTTCTCACAAGAAGATTGCAGTTAATAGAAATCTGTAACAGCCTTGTGTTTAGAATCAGCCTCTACTCATTAAGACTAATTGGCGATATAATAGCTGTGATTCAGCTGTGCAAGGGGGAGAATTGACATCATGCTAAATGGCAAACTCTAAAGTGCCATGTAGGTCATTGTTAATACACTGATGATATTTCTGCTGCTGCTGCTGCGGGTAAATTCATTTCACTTGCACTTTGTGTGCAATATGAGGAATAAAACTGTGTTATATTGTATTGTATTGTATTGTACTAGCTGAAGCTACCAAAGTCACTATGATGTACAAACAGTATGCAGCATTGTTCCAGCAGTTGGTCAGTAAATATTACAGTTATATTTCAAAAATAATGCTAATGGCCTAACGTGGGATATTGCGAAGGTCATCTCCAGTTTGGATGTGGAGGAGATTTGCATGATTTACCAATTCTGCAGTTATTGGTATCAACTATTTATAGACCCTACATGCATTCTATGGGTTAAAGAGTGACTGAGTGAAGGTGCATGTTCTGCATGCTGAATTTGAGGTTGATACACTATGATGGTGGCATATGTGGGTCACATTGGGTGCAATTAAGTAAAAGTAAACTATCCTGTAATGGTTTTACCTAATCTCATTTGCCACAGGTGCATCATCAAGTACAGATCATGACAACACAGAATGGGTGTTGGACAACACAGTATTTATGAATTTGGGTTCAATGGAACACCGTATATCGATATGTTGCTGTCATGCTTAGTCACAGGTTGCAAAGATATGTGGCATAGCAGTGGCGAAAGATACATTCTCGCTACAAGGAGGAGGAATGGTCATTTATATCTTCCTCCATTTTGCCACGTCAGTCGGGTCTTCAAATAAAGTCATCAAGATCCTGCTTTCAGTTTCCTACTGTCTGATTGGCCTATGCAGCTTAATTTCCCGATTTGTCGAAAATAATAAGACAAGGTTATAAGAGGCTATGGCTCGGGAAATCAGCCGTTGCATGTTAAATCAATTGATGCTCTGCAGTATCTGAATAGACTGCCCTACGGCTGGAGTTGGCACACTTATCCTTGTATGGGGTCACTCCAGATTAGCGTATGTCACACCGGTAATGCAGGTCTATTGAAATTAATCCCTTAATGAGGACAATTCCTCAATAAGGAATTAATTTAAACAGATTAAGGAATTACAGAAGCAATTTACCCGCTCCAGTGCGGGTTCCATTAACTATTCATCTTTAATAGATGTATTTAATAATTAATGAATAAGGTTATTAATACGGCGCCGATTCCAGCAGCAGGTGGCGACCCTGCGCCATGAAACTTCACACATCTTTAATCCGCTCGGCATCCCTCTGGCCATTGGAACCGCCACTCCAATTAGCACATCAATACTTCAGGTACAAGTAAGTAATGTTTAATGAGGCGAGGATTTTATTAACTGACGCAGTTATTCACTAATTAACAGTAATAAGAGAGCAACATTTCAGACATCCAGGCAGCTTGTCGACCCTCCGGTTCTTTCCCCTCGACATCCCAGATTGTGTTCCTGTCACCGCCGCTCCTCCCACCACGTCGGTGACGGCCTCCAACATAGGAATCTGTTCATTCTCTCTGCTCCAGGTTTACTTTCCCCGCGGGTTCACGGCTGATGCATCGACCGTTCCTGCAGCTCCTGCTTCCAGCAACAGGTGGCGACCCTGCGCCGTGAAACTGCACAATTCTTCAGACAGCTCGACATCACTCTGGTGATGGGAACCAGCACCACAATGAACGGAATTTCATCACATGCCTCAGTTGGAATGGCGGAGGCCCTAATGCGTCAAGAAAAACAAAGTTCTAGTCCAAAGGTAGACACAAAATGCTGGAGTAACTCAGCGGGACAGGCAGCATCTCCGGAGAGAGGGAATGGATGATGTTTCTGGTCGAGACCCTTCTTCAGAGACCTCGACCCGAAATGTCACCCATTCCCACTCTCCTGAATTGCTGCCTGTCCCTCTGAGTTACTCCAGCATTTTGTGTCTATCTTCGGTTTAAACCAGCATCTGCAGTTCCTTCCTAAAAAGTACTAGTCCAATTGGGTGGCACGGCGGCGTAGCGGTAGAGTTCCCGCCTCACAGCGCCAGACAGGCGGGTGCGATGCTGACTGCGGCTGCTGTGTCTGGAGAGAAGGAATGGGTGACGTTTCTGGTCGAGACCCTTCTCTGATGCTGGCTGTCCCGCTGAGTCACTGCAGCTTCTTGTGTCTATGTATGGATGATCGCTGTTCGGCATGGACTAGGTGGGCCGAAGGGCCTGGTTCCACGCTGTATCTTTAAAACAAATGAATGGGTCACGCAATATCTGTGGGCGCTGAGGAAAGATACAACGGGCACAGACACACATGGAGAATGGAAAGGGAATTTGACGGGAAGCAGGTTGGGAGGAAGCGCAGTCAACACAGCCGGTGGAGTCCGCTGGCTGGGAATGGACTCTGGACACTCGCCTTTTCCCTGACATGGATTCAGAGAAGCGGAGGAAGGGAAGGGAAGAGTCGGAGCTCAAGTGGTGAAAGTGGGAGCCGGTTGGAAACTGGCAGTGAGGAAGATGAGACATTAAAGTGGTGAACGAGAGCAGGAAGCATCACAGACACAGACATGATGTAGCCGAGAGAGAGAGAGAGAGAGAGGCGATGGAGCGGTCTGGCTGCGAGTGGAATTAGCAATGCTCCACTTATCCTACAGACAGGAAGGCGGAGCCTGATCCCTGCGGGCTTTCACCTGGAATCTGGAATTTCTAACGCACCCATTCTCTGAAACATCCGTTCCAAGGAAAATGTATCTGGTGTTGAAAGTGGAAAAGCCTCAAACATAATGTAGACACTAAGTTGACGGACTTTAGAACCCGGGGGAGCCCGGAGCTCAGGACCCGCCGCCCGCGGCAGCTGCTGAACCCGCGGGAAGGGAGATTGTTTCAATCTTTATATTTTCACAAAAGTAATTTCTGTTCCGTTGCCGGACGCGGTTAACGCGTTAAAATGAACGGATCGACAGACAGACAGACAGACAGCTCTGATTTCAGTTGCTGTTTATTTCACTCTTCCCACATTTACATCCCCCTGGTTTTATTTCCGCGCTCACTCACTGGGGTTTGTTTCACGACGCGGAATTTGGGGATTAAATGGGAGCCGTTCGTTCAGCGCCGACCTGTTGTCCACCGGGTTTCTGCCCCACAGCCCCTGAGCCCCGCTCCTGACGCCGGTCCCGGGACCCGACCCTTTTACACACCCGGAGCGGAACCGGAGCAGATTCTCAGCCACTGGTTTTCATCGCAAGTCCAGAAGAAAGGATAAAGTTTCTCCGTGAATTTATTCCCAGTGAAGGTGTGGAGATGGGACTTGGTGTCCGCGTCGTAAAATGAAACTGTCCCGGACTCGTAACTGAGATAAACTCCCACCCTCCCGGGGATGGGACGGGCGGGGAGAGGGGATTGAGGGGAGGTGAATGTAATAAACGCGTCATCCAACCGCCAGATGATCCAGACTCCAGTCTCCGGGGACAGTGTGATCCCTCCCTTCCTCTCCACAGACTCTGCGGCGACTCCCAGACCCCAGCCCCGACTCCCCGCCACCTCCACCTCCCAGTAATGTCTCCCCGATGTGAATCCCTCCGATCCCAGCACACACTCCCAGTCTGTAAACCTCTTCCCGGTGTCAGGGAGACGCCTCCCGGTCCCGGTCACTTTCACCCGCTTCCGATCCTCAGACACCTCGAGCAGCGCATGCGCTGTTTCCACATCCAGGGTGACGGAGACTGGGGGGAGAAGCAGAGAATCAGAGTCGTCGGGGGTCGGGGGGAGACTCGGGCACAGGCGAGCGGCCAACTGGAACATTGCCCTGGGGGGGGGGGGGGGGGGAGAGAGAGAGAGAGAAAGAGAGAGAGAGAGATGTAGAGAAAGAGAGAGAGAGGAGGAGACGAGGGCGGTGGCGAGAGAGAGAGGAGGAGAGACGAGTGGGGAGAGAGAGGGGGGAGGGGGAGAGGAGGGCGGGGACGAGAGAGAGGGGGAAGGAGAGAGGGGGGCAAGAGAGAGGGGGAGGGTAGGCGGTTGGAGGAGGGGGGAGAGAGGGGGGGCATGAGGAGAGAAGGGAGAGAGGGAGAGTAGGAGAGAGAGGGAGAGAGAGAGGGGGAGGGAGAGAGAGGGAGAGAGAGAGAGGGGGGGGAGAGAGGGAGAGGGAGAAGAGAGAGGAGGGGGGATAGAGGGAGAGAGAGAGGGGGAGGCAGAGAGAGGGGAGAGAGAGTGGGGAAGAGGGGAGGGAGAGGGAGAGAAGAGGGACGAGAGAGGGGGGAGGGAGCGAGAGAGAGAGGGGGGGCGAGGGAGAGGGGGGAGGGAAACGGGAGGAAGAGAGGAGGGGGAGGCAGAGAGTGGGGGGAGAGAGGAATGGGGGGGAAGAGAGAGCAGGGTGAGAGAGGGGGGTTGAGGGAGGAGGGGGAGAGGGGGGGGAGAGGGAGAGAGGGGGAGAGGGAGAGAGAGGGGGGTAAGAGGGAGGGAGAGGGAGAGAGAGCGAGAGAGGGAGAGAGGAGGGGAGAGGGAGAGAGAGAGAGAGAGAGAGAGAGAGAGAGAGAGGAGAGAGAGACGAGAGAGGCGGAAGAGAGGAGAGAGAGAGAAGAGAGACGAGAGAGAGAGAGATAAGAGAGAGAGACGGGGCAGAGAGGGACGGGAGAAAGAGGGGGGGGGGGGCGAGGGGAAAGGGGGGAGAGAGGGTGGCAGAGAGAGGGTGGGGAGAGAAAGACGGGGGGAGAGAGAGAGAGGGAGAAGGGCACGACCAGGTCCAGATTAAATGGAGGGGAGATGAGAGAGGGGAGAAGAGGGAGAGAGAAAAGGAAGGAGGGAAAGAGCGGGCGGATAAAGGGCGGAAGAGAGACGAGGTGGCGAGAGGGGGTGAGAGTGGGAGAGAAAGGGGGGAGAGAGAGAGGGGGAGGGGGTAGTGAGAGGGGAGAGAGACGGGGGTGAGGGAGGAGAGGGAGAGAGAGCGAGAGAGGGGGGGAGAGAGAGAGGGGGTAGAGAGAGGGGGAGAGAGAGGGGAGAGAAGGAGGGAGAGGGGGAGAGAGGGGAAGAGAGGGGGGGGAGACGGGGAGATGAGGGAGGAGAGAGAAGGTGCTAAGAGGGGGAGAGAGAGAGAGCGGGGAGGAGAGAGAGGGGGGAGAGAGGGGAGACAGAGGGAGAGAGAGGGGGGGAGAGGGGGGAAGATAGGGCTGGGTGAGAGGTAGGAAGAGAGAGGCAGAACCGAAGGGGGGATAGAGGGGGAAGAGTTAAGGGGTGAAAGCGGGGGGAGTGCGGGGTGAGAGACAGGGAGCGGAGAGAGAGGGAGAGAGAGCGAGAGGGGTCGAGAGACGAGAGAGAGAGAAGAGAGAGAGGGGGAGGGGGGAGAGAGGAAAGACAGGAGAGGGGAGAGGGGGGGGGGAACGAGGGGGTAGGGCGGGCCGTGACGACCCGGGACAGGAGTAGCGAGGGGGAGAAGGAGGGAGGGAGAGTGAGGAGGGGGCGGGCGAGGAGGGGAGTGAGAGAGAGAGGAGAGAGAGAGAGAGTGAAAGAGGGGGGGAGGCGCTGCCTCGAGAGCAGGGACGAGTGAGAGAGGGAGAGTGGAGAGGGCCTGCAGAGCGGGCAGGGAGAGAGGGGGGGACGAGGAAGGGTAAGAGAGGGGGGAAGAGAGGGGGAGGGAGAGGGAGAGAGGGGAAAGGAGAGGGGGGCGAGGGGGGGAGAGAGGGGGAAAGAGGGAGGGGGAAGAGAGGGGCGAAGAGAGGGGGGAGAGAGGGGGAGAGGGAGAGATGTGCGGAGAGGGAGGGGGAGAGACAGAAAGAGAGGGAGAGAGAGAGAGAGAGAGGGGGAGGGAGAGAGGGGGGAAGAGGGGGGAAGAGGGGAGGGAGAGAGAGGGGGAGAGAGAGGGGTAGAGAGAGAGGGGGAGGGAGAGAGGGGGAGGGAGAGAGGGGGAGAGAGAGAGGGGGGAGAGAGAGGGGAGAGGGAGAGGGGGAGAGAGGAGGAGAGAGAGAGGGAGGAGGGTAAGAGGGGGTGAGAGAGAGAGGGGGAGAGAGGGGGAGAGAGCAGGAGAGAGGACAGAGGGGGGGGGAGGAGAGAGGGGGAAGGGAAAGGGGGGAAGAGAGAGGGGGGGGAGAGAGGGGGTTGGATAGAGGGGGGATAAAGGGGGAGACAGAAGGGGAGAGAGGGGTGGAGAGGGATGGAGAGGGAGAGAGAGAGCTAGAGGGTGTGAGAGAGAGAGAGAAATAGAGGGGGGGGAGAGAGGTGAGAGAGGGGGAGGGAGAGAGAGAGGGGCAGAGAGGGGGGGAGAGGGGGAGGGGGAGGGGGGGGGAGAGAGAGGGAGAGAGGGAGAGAGAGAGAGAGAGAGGGGGAGAGAGAGAGGGAGGGAGAGAGAGAAGGGGAGAGAGAGAGGGAGAGAGAGAGAGGGGGAGAGAGAGAGGGAGAGAGAGAGGGGGAGAGGGAGAGAGGGGGAGAGAGGGGGGTGAGAGGGAGGGGGCGAGGGGGAGAGAGGGGAGTGATAGGGGGGCGAGGGGGAGAGAGGGGGGTGAGAGGGGGGGGGCGAGGGGGAGAGAGAGGAGAGAGAGAGAGAGAGAGAGACGAGAGAGAGAGAGAGAGAGGAGAGAGCGAGGAGAGTGAGGGGTAGAGGGAGAGGAGAGAGGGGAGGGGGGAGAGAGGAGAGAGAGAGAGAGGGTGGAGAGAGAGAGAGAGAGGGAGAGAGAGAGGGGGAGGGAGAGAGAGAGGGGGAGAGGGAGGGGGGGGGAGAGGGGGGAGAGAGGGAGAGAGGTGGGGAAAGAGGGGGGGGGTCAGAGAGGGGGGGAGGGGGGTAGAGAGAGAGAGAGGGAGAGGGAGAGGGAGAGGGAGGATGGAGAGATTGTGGGTGGGCATTTGGAGCGGTTGGGCAGGGTTTTGTGAGATCTCGCTGTTCGGTGAAGGAGAGGAGATTCATGGGTGGAAATGATCCTGGACGTGTAAACAAGAATTCATTCAACTCAGGGTAAACCAATCTATGGGCTTTCGTGGGGCGTTGGACATGTTCCCTCATGGGGGGCGAGTGTTGAAAGAGAAGGCATATGGTATCCGATATGACCTGGATAATTGGATCCAAGATTGACTTGGTTTAAGGAGGCAGAGGGTATTGGCATCAGGGTAGTTTTGTGAATGAAAGGTATGGAATGGTAGTGGCTATCTGTACACAGTGGTCTTCAGCAGGGATCTGTCCTGGGATTGTTGGTGGTTATGATATATATTAACCACCACTTCCTGTGCCGTCGGCATGCGAAGTACATTTGTACTGACATGGAAATTGTTGGTGCGCTGGGTCACGTGGAAGGCTATCAAGGCTGGTCAGCCTCACTTGGTGTATTGTGTGCAGGTCGACATGCTCAAGGAAGGATGTGTTTGTGCTGGAGAGTGAACAGAGAAGATTCACGGGTCTGAGTCTGATTCATTGATTCATTGAGTCTGAAGTAGGGTTTCAACCCGAAACGTCATAGAGGGAGTGCAGAGAAGGTTCACCAGACAGATTCCTGGGATGTCAGGACTGTCTTATGAAGAAAGACTGGATAGACTTGGTTTATACTCTCTAGAATTTAGGAGATTGAGAGGGGATCTTATAGAAACTTACAAAATTCTTAAGGGGTTGGACAGGCTAGATGCAGGAAGATTGCTCCCGATGTTGGGGAAGTCCAGGACAAGGGGCACAGCTTAAGGATAAGGGGGAAATCCTTTAAAACTGAGATGAGTAGAACTTTTTTCACACAGAGAGTGGTGAATCTCTGGAACTCCCTGCCACAGAGGGTAGTCGAGGCCAGTTCATTGGCTATATTTAAGAGGGAGTTAGATGTGGCCCTTGTGGCTAAGGGGATCAGAGGGTATGGAGAGAAGGCAGGTACGGGATACTGAGTTGGATGATCAGCCATGATCATATTGAATGGCGGTGCAGGCTCGAAGGGCCGAATGGCCTACTCCTGCACCTAATTTCTATGTTTCTATGTCACCCATTACTTCTCTCCAGAGACGCTGCCTGTCCCGCTGAGTTACTCCAGCATTTTGTGTCTACCTTCGATTTAATCTCCACTTCCTACAAAGATTCATCGGGATGTTGCTTGTGTTGGTGGACTTTCGTTACATGGGAGAAATTTGTCACAAAAACTCAATGTTTCAGGTGTATGTGTGTAAGAGGATCTTTGCCTGGACAAATAACTGGGTGTTTTCCACCGAGACAAAAGCCTAGACTGAGGTCAATGCTAGTTTCCCTAGCGAATCTAATTCAAGAAATGCCTCAATATTATAGGTAGTTAATAACAGTGAACCTTGCGATTCCAACAAGAGGCAACCCTGAGTCACCAGAAACTTCAGTCACTGACAGGTCAGACCAAGTTCAGGGACAGATTTCCTTCTCTAAAAATCACCCATAATTTTTGATAACAACCCTGGTCTGCTCATTGATAATGGATTTCAATCTTTATCAGGTCATAAGGTCATAATTGTAGAATTAGGTCATTCAGCCCATTAAGTCTTCTCCTCCATTCAAGCATGGCTGATCTATCTCTCACACCTAACCATATGTTCTTGCCGTCTCCCCATAACCTCTGACTCCTGTGCTAATCAAGAATCTATCCATCTCTGCCTTAAAAATATCTATGGACTTGAGTTCCACAGCTTTTTGTGGCAAAGCATTCCACAGATTCTCCACCTTCTGAATAAATACATTTCTCCTCATCTCCTTCCTCAAAGAAAGTCGTTTAATTCTGAGGCTATGAGTTCTGGTCCTAGACTCTCCCACAGGTGGAAACATCCTCTCTAGATCCACATTATACAGGCCATTCACTACGATGTATTTCAATGAGGCCCCCCCCTCAACTCCAGTAAGTGAAGGCCCAGTGCTCATCATAGGTTAGCCTACTCATTCCTGGGATCATTCTTGTTATCCTCCTCAGGCCCTTCTCCAGAGCCAGCACATTCTTCCTCAGATATGGTGTCCACAATTACTCACAATATTCCAAATGCGGCCTTACCCAGCACCCGATAGAGTCTCAGCATTACATCCCTGTTTTTGCTCTTGAGTTTGCTTTCTTTTAACCACTTGCAGATTAACTTTTGGGACTACATTTAACTAGATTTTGTTAAATCCATTTGAAATCATCTGTACAAGTAACAGGGTGTTTTCGTCCAAGATGAAATCCCTGTCTGAGGTCAATGCTAGTTTGTCTGACGCGACTCATTCATACAATGCTTCAATGTGGTGGAGAGTTAATAACAATGAAGTTCGTAACTCCAGCAGGGGGCAGACCTGAGTTAACTAAAGTCAGTCGTCACTGACAGGACAAGCAGGATCAGTGACATATTTCCTTCTCTGATGGAACCCTGTGTGTTTTATGACAATCCTGGTCATCTAATACCTACCAGTTTTCAATACCTCTGATTTAATTTAGTCAAGTTTACTTTGCTGGCTACCTGGTAGAATTCAAACTCGTATCATGGCGTGTTTCTGCGGTGCGGATGGGATTAAGATACATTCTATCATCTAGCAGTCTGTGTCTTGGTTGTATTGTGCTCCTTTGTTGGATGTGTTCAGGGTTCTAACATCTCCAGCTGACCACTTGACTGTGAAGCTTCCCAACAGGTGAGATTGGTGCTGGTATAAAACTTTAGTTCCCCTTCAGTTCATCATTACGGTCAATCTTTGCATCTATTTACAACTTAAATATGTTAGCCACATAAGAAGTGAGGAATCCATATGTTTTACCTTGGTGATTGGCAACAAAGATATCTCTCATCACTGCGTTCAACCAGAAGGGGTGATGGAATCTTTCATCCAATATGGCGCCATCTCTCAGTGACAATATCCGGGACTCATCACTAATTCTGCAAATATTAAATAACCGGTTATAACCTGCGCGTCGACATGTTTATGTGACTTTACAGATCCGTGCAGAGTTTAACTGAAGAGCATGTCCTACCTGCTCTTGCGACCAGCTTCCTCCTGAAATAAAGAAAGCAGAAATTGAGACGCCCCTCAAAATAAGGGAAGGGATCCCACACCAGTGGCCCACATGAGTGGCAAGGGTGGGGGATAAATTAGTGAGATGTGAGCAATGTATGTAGACTGTATTAAATAATTGGTATAGCCTCTGAAAATGTCGGATGAATCTCTGACCCGTACTAATCAAGAATCTATATACATATCTGCCTTAAAAATATCCACTGACTGACCTCCAAAGCCATCTGTGACAAAGAATTCCAGAGTCACCTCCTTCTGACTAAAATTACTCCTCATTTCCTTCCTAAAGAAATGTCCTTTAATTCTGAGGCTATGACCTCTAGTCCTAGACTCTCCCACTAGTGAAAACATCCTCTCCACATCCACTCTATCCAAGCCTTTCAGTCTTTGGTCAGTTTCAATGACGCCACCGCTCATTTTTCTAAACTCCAGCGAGTACAGGCCCAGTGTCGAAAAACACTTATCATATGTTAACCAACAATAAACTGTTAATCATGATTGGTTGGAGGAATTTAAGATAATGATGGATTAGATTGGGTGTGGATGGAGAATGTATCACCAGTTCTGAAGACACCAAAACACAAATGTAAAATGCAAAGTGGCCTGGAGCAAATCCTGTCAGAGATTCAGTGATCAGAATGTGGAATTTGCGGTCACAGGTCTGGTCGATGCAGATGGTAATATAACGTAAGATCACGTATGCGGATGAGGGAACCACAAAGGGTGTGAGGCACTGGATGGGTACAGGTTGTTGTCATTAAGCAATTTGTTTTGCAGTATAAAAACTTGCAGGACTAAATTAAAAGGAAAATCAGCAGAACAAAACAGAGTCAAGAGTCACGACAAACAAGAGAATCCCCAGAGATACAACAAGTATATTAATAGCTAAAGAATAACTCGGGAGAGAATGATTCCCTCTGAGGTCAAAGGGACAACTAGAGAGAGAATAAGTGTGGAGAAAAGAACTGCAGATGCTGGTTTAAATCAAAGGTAGACACAAAATACTGGAGCAACTCAGCGGGTTAGGCAGCATCTCTGGAGAGAAGGAAGGAGTAAGCGCTGCTCTTTCTCAGTGAGAATCTGGTGCAGTTCAGCAAACTGGGTTGTGATCTGTGACTGAAAGTTGTTGTGTGACTGATCCTGTCAGATGAAATGTGAAGATCAATATATTATGTCATTCTCCTACATATCTTCATGAAACGGAAGGTCGCATAGGCAACCGAATCTCAAGACATGGAGTGTAGACAAAGGCCCTTTGGCCCACAATGCCCATGCTTGCCACTGTGCCTACCTTCACCGCTCCAATTTGCTTGCATTTAATCCGTAGCTTTCATGATCCTGGCAATTCAAGGGCTGACTGAAAGCTACTGGAATGTTGTGAAAGTAATCTGCATTACCCTCCTTTCTATTCCCACAATCCAATTCCTTGTTCCATATTCCATTTCACGTGCCCGTTAATTCCCACTCATTCACCCTCCATGTCAGTACACTACTCCCAATATCATGTGCTCTCATTTTGCCCACTAATCTCCCATGTGGGACCTTAAAGGCTTTCTGAAAGTGCAGGTACACTACAATTCCAGAAGATTAGTCAAGCATGATTTCCCCTTCGTAAATCCGTGCGGACTCCGACCGATCCTGTTACTGCTATCCAAATGTGCCTCTATTTCATCTTTTATAATTGACTCCAGCATCTTTCCCACAACTGATGTCAGGCTAACTGGTCTATAATTCCCTGTTTTCTCTGTCTCTCCTTTCTTAAAAAGTGGGATAACATGAGCTCCCCTCCTATCCACAGCAACTAATCCTGAACCTATAGAACATTGGAAAATCATCACCAACGCACCCACAATTTCTAGAGCTACTTCCTTAAGTACCCTGGGATGAAGATCCTCAGGCACTGGGGAGAAGGCAGGAAAATGGAGTTGAAAATGTGAGCAAGATTAGCCATGATTGAATGGCAGAGTAGTCTTAATGGGCCGAATGTTCTAATTCATCTAGTATGAATTATGAGATAGCAGAGCGTGTTTGTATGAGGGATGTTGGAAAAATATAGGAATTGATAAAAGTGGCATTTTCGCAAATATATCGCTGCCAATGTTGTGACTGCAGTTTCATTGAACAAGATTGAAACATAACCCCTGACCTTCAGAAATAACACGATGTCTGCTTGTTCCATTCGCCCCTGCAGATTTGAGAGTTCCTCCTCAATAGAGTTTAAAATCTCTTGAATGTCTTGAAGATTTTTCTCCATTTGACTTAGAATCTTCTCCTCATCCTCCTTGAGCTCTCCGAGAATGCGCTGCTCTTCTTCACGAGAATCTGGAGCAGTTCAGCAAACTGAGATGTGACGTGAGACTTGAGGCTTTGTGACTGCTCCTGTCAAATGAAAGGTGAAGATTGATCTAATATATTTCTGTATTCTATTTGGTTGTTAAGTAGAAGGTGACCATTTGGCACGTTGATATCTATGCTGTTCCTTAGAATAATCCCATTAATCTAATTTCCTCGCATTTCCCTGAAACACAATGGCCCTCACGTCCACACTAACTCCCACCCACTCACAGATCACCCGCCTTCAGCAGCTTCATTACAGCAACCAATTAAACCAACATGTCTGGGAGATGTGGGCGGAAACCACCCTGGTCACGGGGAGAACATAGAAACATAGACAACAGGTGCAGGAGTAGGCCATTCAGCCCTTCGAGCCAGCACCACCATTCAATATGATAATGACTGATCATCCAGAATCAGTATCCCGTTCCTGCTTTCTCCCCATATCCTGTGATCAGGCATGAGACAGGAAGAAACTGAAAAAAAGAGGAAGAGAGATGGGGGTCCAGGGGGCAGCGCTCCTGGTGGCGGTAAAACAAGGCAGCGCCTCCCCTCCCCCCATGCAGATAATTTTTAATAATTATCAGAATCAGAATCACACTTTATCTGCCAAGTATATTTTGCAACATATGAAGAATTTCATTGGCCAGGTCAGTCATACAATTAAAAGCAACAGGTCACTCAAAAACACATTTTAACATGAACATCCACCACAGTGACTCCTATACATTCCTCACTGTGATGGAAGGCGAAATAAAGTTCAAGTCCCCTCCTTTAGTTCTTCCTCGATCGTTGTACTAGGGATGGGGTAGAGAGCGGGGGGAAGGGGACATGGAAGCTTCACGTAGACAATACCAGAAGTCAGGGTCGAACCGAATTCAACGGAGCAGCGAAACAGCGCAACTAACTAAATACAAAACTACACACGATCAGAAATGCCACACAGCAAGGTCTCACCCGTACTTGGGAAATCTTCTGCTTCTGTTGCTCTTCCATTTCCTGGATGGCAGATTTATTTTTTGTCAGTGATTGTATGGATGATTTAACCTGATCCTGGGAATCAGAGCGAAAGGGGGTTAGACAATAAACATTCAACTATACGTTCAAACAAGTGATCGTAGTCGGTTTGCTTTTACCATGTAGGTTTCAACAGCTCCAACTACCAGCATGAAGCTGTCAGACTTGTGTTCCCGCCCAGCTGCACAAATCACACAGATCAGTTTCTTGTCCGTTTCACAAAACAGCTTCAGTTCTTCCTGATGTTCCTCGCAGTGATGTTTACTTTCCTTCTCTTCCGTATTCAGGCTCAATGTTCGAGCTTACTCAGACAAGGCTCGATTAACTCTGAGGGTGCGGTCTGTAAACTCGTCTCTACATTCCGGGCAGGAGTTTCTCTCCTCCCTGTCCCAACTCTTTGTGATACAGGAGCGGCAGAAGTTGTGCCCACACTCCAGTGACACCGGATCGGTGAAGAAATCCAGGCAGATGCGACAAACTGTCTCCTCTGTTAAACACTCGACCTGCTCTTTAGAAGCCATTTAAACTCCTGCCACTTCCTGGTTTGAAACTGCTTTCACTGATTGGGAGTTGCTGATCCCTTGTGATCCCTCTGTACCGCGAGTGTCCACCGCGTACGCTGCCGTCTCCAGCACATTTGCTGTAGGTTTTCAGGGTGAAAGTGTTCTAGGTGACCGTGTCCTGGCCTCAAATACCCATGGAGGGGTTAGTGAGATGTTAAACAGACCGGTATACAAATGTAAACGCAGGGAATGTTATGGGACAGTTTAGTGCAGGATAGAAAATGTCATGGTCTAAAAGGAAACGAACTGGGGTGTAAAACGGTGGTTAAATATAAACTTAGAGTGAAGTCGGATTTATTGTCATCTGTACAAGTACTGCGATGAACAGCTGCGATGAACAACTCATCACCGTTTCAGCTGCATCACACGCACAAATACTCAGTGCTACATAAAATATTAATTAAACGCAAATTACAACCACATTACACATACATTCTGCAAGTTAGTAAAAACAAAATTAAAAACTGCTCCAAAGACAAGGCATTAATGCAAAACACAATTAAAAATAAACACATCCATGGCAGTGCAGGCGGTAGTGCAACTCGTGTGCGTTGGAAATGCCGTACATGATGCGAACAGTCAGGATACATTCTACAGCGCTGATGTGGAGGTTTCTTCGAGTATCAGGTTATATCCCGGAATATCCACAATACGACGACACAATCCGTATGGAACAAAGAACAGTCCGCATAGGAGCAGCCCTTCGGCCCACAGTGTCTGTGCCGAATATGATGCCAAGACCAACTCTTACCTGCTTGAACATAATCTATATCCTTCAATTACCTGCATACACGTGCCTGTCCAAAAGTCTCTTCACCGCCTGTCTCGTATCAGCCTCCACCACCATCCCTGGCAACGCGTTCCAGAAACTCACCATCATTGGGGTAGAAAACCTGCCTCGCACATCTCCTTTAAACTTTGCCCCTCATCCTATAGCTATGCTCTCTACTATTAAATATGTCCATCTCGGTAAAAGGTTCTGATTGTGTAACCTGCCCACCCCTCTCATAATTCGATAGACTTCCATCAAGTCTCCCCTCAACCTCCGGCGATCCGGAGAAAACTTTCCATAGTCGGTCTGACCTCTCCATTCTCTCAATGAAATCATAATTCTGGTAAACCTGCTCTGCATCGTTGCCAAGTTCTTCATATCCACTTTCACATCCAGTGACTCTATCACCATCGACATTCCGGGTGCTCCAAAATAGGTGCGGGTGATGAGGAGGGGAGGGGGGAATGTGAGAGTAGGTGCAGGGTCAGAGTGAGAGGATAAGGAACAGGGAAATTAGGGCGGCGGTGGGCAGAATTGGTATTCAATGAGAGACGGCTGCGAGTTGAGACACACGGGACTGCAGATGCAAACTGCTGGACGAACGTAGCGGGTCAGGGGCTATCTGTGGCAACAATATGTGCGGTGGCGAGGCAGAGATTACGTTACTGAACGAGGAATCCAGAGTCACGTCCAGAGACGCAAATTCAAATGTCGCCACTGCACCTTAAATGAATGATTGAAATTAAATCATTCTATCATGCAAATGTATTAAATAATAATTAATAAAAGGTGGTAGTTGCAGCTTTTATAAAGAACAGCGGTATAATTGCTGTCTTACGGCGCTTATAGCGCTAGAGAGCCGGGCGCTGTCTGTACGGATTTGTACGTTTAGTTCAGTTTAGTTTGGAGATACAGCCCGGAAACAGGCCCTTCGTCCCACCGGTACAAGCGCTCCCCGCACAGTAACACTATCCTACACCCACTAGGGACAATTTTTACATTTACCAAAACTAATTAACCTGCACGTCTTTGGAGTGTGGGGGGAAACCGACGATCTCGGAGAAACCCCACGCAGGTTACGAGGAGAAGGTACAAACCCCGTACAGACAGCATCCAAGATAGAATGTACGCGGAGACAATATGACTAGTGGGAGAAGTGGAATGGGATGGAGAGAGAAAGCAAGGGCTATCAGAAGTTAGAGAAGTCAATGATCATACCGCTGGAGTGTAAACTACCCAAGCGAAACCTTGCTTTCTCTCTCCATTCCCTTCCCCTTCCCAGTTCGCCCACTAGTCTTACTGTCTCCGCCGACATTATATTTTTGTCTCGCCCCCTCCTCCTTCAGTCTGAAGAAGGGTCTCAACGCGAAACGTCGCCCATTCCTTCTCTCAGGGGATGCTGCCCCACCCGCTGAGTTACTCCATCATTTTGTGTCTACCTTCGATTTAAACCAGTGTCTGCAGTTCTTTCTTACACATTTGTACTTTAGCTCTGCTCCCTCCGTGGACTATAGTCAAGGCTCATATTTTATCTTTCACGTTCAAGTTCAAGTTCAAGTGAGTTTATTGTCATATGTCCCTGATAGGACAATGAAATTCTTGCTGTGCTTCAGCACAACAGAACATAGTAGACATTTACTACAAAACAGTCAGTGTGTCCATATACCATTGTATAAATATATACACACATGAATAAATAAACTGATCAAGTGCAAATAACAGATAATGGGCTATTAATGATCAGTTTTGTCCGAGCCAGGTTTAATAGACTGATGGCTGTGGGGAAGTAGCTATTCCTGAACCTGGTTGTTGCAGTCTTCAGGCTCCTGTACCTTCTATCTGAAGGTAGCAGGGAGATGAGTGTCTGGCCAGGATGGCGCGGGTCTTTTATGATACTGCCAGCCTTTTTAAGGCAGCGACTGCGATAAATCCCCTCGATGGAAGGAAGATCAGAGCCGATGATGGACTGGGCAGTGTTTACTACTTTTTGTAGTATTTTCCTCTTCTGGGCGCTCAATTTGTCGAACCAAGCCACAATGCAACCGGTCAACATGCTCTTTACTGTGCAACTGTAGAAGTTAAAGAGAGTCTTCCTTGATAAACCGACTCTCCGTAATCTTCTCAGGAAGTAGCGCTGATGTGCTTTCTTGATAATTGCATTAGTGTTTTCGGACCAGGAAAGATCTTCAGAGATGTACACGCCCAGGAATTTGAAGCTCTTGACCCTTTGATATAAACGGAACTGTGGGTCCCCATCCTACTCCTTCCAAAGTCCACAATCAGTTCCTTGGTTTTGCTGGTGTTGAGGGCCAGGTTATTGTGCTGGCACCATATGGACAGTTGCTCGATCTCTGTGCTATACTCTGACTCATTCCCATCAGTGATACGTCCCACAACAGTGGTGGCGTCAGCGAACTTGATGATGGAGTTTACACTGTGACTGGCTACGCAGTCATGAGTATAGAGTGAGTACAGCAGGGGGGTGAGCACGCAGCCTTGAGGTGCTCCCGTGCTGATTGTTATCGAGGCTGACACATTTCCTCCAATACGGACATATTGCGGCCTGTGAATGAGGAAGTCGGGGATCCAATTCCAGAGGGATGCGCAGAGACCCAGTTCTACGAGTTTAGTAACCAGCTTGGTTGTGTTAAATGCCGAGCTGTAATCGATAAATAACAGACTGACATTTGAGTTGTTGTTGTCCAAGTGGTCCAGAACGGAGTGGAGGGCCAGCTAGATCGTATCCACCGTTGATCTGTTGTGGCGGTCAGCGAACTGCAGTGCAATTGCTGCTACTCGACGTCATCTTGCAACACGATGGTTTCGTTGGGCCAACATTCTACTTAATGAATGGGTGAAAAGACTGAAACGGGAGAGAAGAATCGGAATTGGATTTAGCAAATGACCTCGTCGATAAATGGACAAGTTTCGTTATCTTGTTCAGTAATATTTACGATTACAGAAAAAAAACATTCTCCGAAAAAGGGCTTCCTTTCCCTGTCAAATGATCTTTATTTTTCAACAGGCAACGTCTTCCTTTATAAGACCCAAAATACTGAAGTATATCAATGGGTTTGGCAACATTGATCTCTGGAGAACATGGGCATTTCTGGACATTCATGTTCTCCACAGATGCTGTCGGACCCGCTGAATTACTACACTGGGTTTTTCCAATCACTTTGTGTATTAACCAGAATCTGCAGTTCTTTGCTTCGACATGATGCCCAGTTAAACTCACCTCATCAGCCTGCACCCGTCACATATCCCTCTATTCCATGCACTTCAATGTGTTTATCTGGAAGCCAATTAAACGCAACCATCGTATCAGCCTCCACCACCACCCCTGGTGATGTGTTCCAGGCCCCCACTACTATGTGTAAATAACTTGCCCCCAACACCTCTATTGTACTGTGCTCCTCTCACTTACAGCTCTGCCCTCTAGTCTTGGACATTTCTATCCTGGGAAAAGGGCTCAGACTCACTTCTATTTTAACTCGTTCAATTTATTGAATTGTCTTCAACGCCCATGCGTGTTCTTTTTAGTTTAGTTTAGAGATAAAACCTGGAAACAGGCCATTCATCCAACCGAGTCCGCACCCACCAGCGACCCCCACACATTAACACTACCCGAGGGACTATTTTGCATTTTCACCAAGCTAATTAAACGGCAAACATGTACGTCGTTGTAAGTGGGAGCAAACCGAAGATCCCCACGTGGTCATGGGGTGAACGTACAAACTCCGTACAGACAACACCCGTACTCAGGATAGAGCCCGAGTCTCAGGCGCTGTAAGGCAGCAACACTATCGCTGCGTCACCGTGTCGTTCCATTTATTGTGTTGCCTTCAGTGCCCAAGGGTGTTCTCTTTACCAATGTGGAATAACAATGTAGTGGAGTGACTGGGCGGAACATGATACCTGCTCTATCTTTAAGAGTGAACATGAGCTTCCACGTACCTGTCATCAATTCACCATTTCATTCCCACCCGCTTCTCCATGTCTGGCTTCATGAAATATTCCAACCAGGCTCAACATTTGTAATTTGAGTAGTAAAGGTGTCAGCGGTTATGGGGTGAAAGCAGGTGAATGGATTTGAGAAGGAAAGATAGATGAGCCGGGATTGAGTGGCGGAGTAGACATGATGAACCGTATTGCCTAATTCTGCTCCTATAACTTATGAACTTATGAGCTTACTGGTTGAACACAAACTGGAGCAACAACACGTTATCACCTAACGGGGCAAAGCACAATAGAAAATACAATAGACAATAGACAATAGACAATAGGTGCAGGAGAAGGACGTTCTGCCCTTCGAGCCAGCACCGCCATTCAATGTGATAATGGCTGATCATCCCCAATCAGTACAGCGTTCATGCCTTCTCCCCATATCCCCTCACTCCGCTATTTTTAAGAGCCCTATTTAGCTCTCTCTTGAAAGTATCCATAGAACGCGCCTGCACCGACCTATGAGGCAGAGAATTTCACACTCACCAATCTCTGTGAGAAAACGTGTTTCCTTGTCTCCGTTATAAATGGCTTACTCCTTATTCTTAAATTGTGGCCCTTGGTTCTGGGCTCCCCCAACATCGGGGACATGTTTCCTGCCTCTAGCGTGACCAAGCCCTTAATAATCTTATATGTTTCAATGAGATACTCTCTCATCCTCTAAACTCCAGAGTGTACAAGCCCAGCTGCTCCATTCTCTCAGCATATGACAGTCCCGCCATCCTGGGAATTTACTTTGTAAACCTACGCTGGGCTCCCTCAATAGCCAGAATGTCCTTCCTCAAATTAGGGGACCAAAACTGCACACAATACACCAAGACACACACCAACACAATTTACACAAACATCCATCACAGTGAATCTCCTCCACACTGTGATGGAAGGCAAAGTCTTGTCTCTCCCGTGCTCTCCATTCTTCTCCCGATGTCAAAGCCCCCGGCGGACGATGGTAAGTCCCACCGCCATTAAGGCCGGGCGATGTAAGGCCCTGCTCTGGGCATTGATGTTGAAACCCCGGACAATCCCTCCATCGTCCACTCTATCTCTATTTACACACACACAATCACAACTCCGCTGCCAGACCCGCTCCTGCAATCCACGAGTCTCCCCTTTCCTCGGAGTGAAACACGGAGAAAGATTTGCGTTGTCCATCTCACGTAATTGGGTGAAACCCCGGGCAAGGTTTCAGTTCGCCGCCCACCCGTCCTGTCTCCCCCCCCCCCCCCCCCCCCCCTCCCCCTCCCCTCACCCGGGGACTCTCAGATTCTCTGTTTCTCCCCCCGGTTTGACACGTTTTTTTCATTCACTTCCCGTCCACCCTATCTCCCCGCCCGTCCCATCCCAGGGAGGGTGGGCCTTTATCTCAGTTACGAGTCTGGGACAGTTTCATTTTACGACGCGGACACCAAGTCCCATCTCCACACCTTCACTGGGAATAAATGCACGGAGAAACTTTACCCTTTCTTCTGGACTTGGAGGGAAAACCGGTGGCTGAGAATCTGCTCCGGTTCCGCTCCGGGTGTGTAAAAGGGTCGGGTCCCGGGACCGGCATCAGGAGCGGGGCTCAGGAACTGTTGCGCAGAAACCCGGTGGACAACAGGTCGACGCTGAACGAAGTGCTCCCATTGAATTCCCAAATTCCGCGTCGCGAAACAAACCCCAGCGAGCGCGGAAATAAAACCAGGAGGAATGTAAATGTGGAAAGAGTAAAATAAACAGCAACTGAAATCAGAGCTGTCTGTCTGTCTGTCGATCCGTTTATTTTAACGCGTTAACCGCGTCCGGCAACGCAACATAAATTACTTTTGTGAAAATATAAATATTGAAACAATCGCCCTTCAGAACCCTGAGCTCCGGGTTCCCCCGGGTCCTATAGTCCGTCGACATAACCCTTCACATCTCCCCCCATGTCTGCCTTCCGCAAAGACCGCTCCCTCCGTAACTCCCTTGTCAATTATTCCCTTCCCTCCCGTACCACCCCCTCCACGGGCACTTTCCTTTGCAACCGCAAGAGATGCAACACTTGCCCCTTTACCCCCCCCCCCCCACCCCTCGACTCCATTCAAGGACCTAAGCAATCGTTCCACGTGCGACAGAGGTTCACCTGTATCTCCTCCAACCTCATCTATGGAATCCGCTGCTCTAGATGTCAGGTGATCTACATCGGTGAGACCAAGCGGAGGCAGGGTGATCGTTTCGCCGAACACCTCCGCTGTTCCGCACGAACCTACCTGACCTCTCGGTGGCTCAGCACTTCAACTCCCCCTCCCATTCCCCGTCAGATCTCTCTGTCCTGGGTCTCCTACATGGCCAGAGTGAGCAACACCGGATATTGGAGGAACAACACCTCATATTCCGCTTGGGGAGTCTGCATCCAGCGTGCATGAACATTGAATTCTCCCAATTTTGTTAGCCCTTGCTGACTCCTCCCCTTCCTCAGCCCTCGGGCTGTCTCCTCCCATCCCTCAGCCCTCGGGCTCCTCCTCCTCCTTTTTCCTTTCTGCTCCCCACCAGCCCCCATCAGTCTGAAGAAGGGTTTCGGCCGGAAACGTTGCCTATTTCTTTAGCTCCATAGATCCTGCTGCACCCGCTGAGTTTCTGCAGCATTTTTGTGTACCTAACACTTCACATTGTTTTTTTAAATTATTTTAATTGTAAGGAGCCGTTAAAGGAGGGAGGAGCGACCTTCGTGTGGTGAGTTAAAAACCCCATCGCGTGGCTTGTTTCAACAGCGACCAAAATCTGCAACGTTCCATTCGCAGATCTCACTTCCAGAGAAGGATTCTGGTGGAAGCCTCTGATTGGTCGAACGGACTAGAGGAAGCAGCTGATTGGCTTGTATCCCGGGTAAGGCTTTATTGTATTCGGTTAAGGGGGAGAATGAGGGCCAGGGCAGTTTACTGTTCTGGATGTCAGATGTGGGAGGTCATGGAGTCTGAGTGCCCTCCAGACGTCCACATTCAGCGCCAGGTGCGTCGAGATGGGGCTCCTAAGGGACCATGTTAGGAACCTGGAACAGCAACTTGATGACCTCTGTCTGCTCAGGGAGAGCGAGGAGGTCATAGATAGGAGTTACAGGGAGGTGGTCACTCCAAGACCACGGGAAACAGAAAACTGGGTCACAGTTAGGAAGGGCAACGGGCAGAGGCAGGGAATGGTGAGTACCCCGGTGGCTGTACACCTTGAAAATAAGTACTCATGTTTGAGTAAAGGTGGGGGAGACAGCCTACCTGGGGGCAGCGACAGCGGCCGGGCCTCTGGCATAAAGACCGGTTTTGTTGCTCAGAAGGGTAAGGAAAAGAAGAGGAGGGCAATTGTAATAGGGGACTCTATAGTCAGGGGGTCGGATAGGCGATTCGGTGGACGCAGACAGGAGACCCGGATGGTAGTTTGCCTCCCTGGTGCCAGGGTCAGTGATGTGTCTGAACGTGTCCAAGAAATCCTGAAATGGGAGGGAGAGGAGCCTGAGGTTGTGGTACATATAGGTACCAACGACATAGGTAAAAAAAGAGAAGAGGTCCTGAAAGAAGAATTTAGGGAGTTAGGTAGAGAGTTAAGGAGAAGGACTGCAAAGGTAACAATCTCAGGATTACTGCCTGTGCCACGCGAAAGTGAGAGTAGGAATGGAGCGAGGTGGAGGATAAATGAGTGGATGAGGGACTGGTGCAGTGGGTATGGATTCAAGTTTCTGGATCATTGGGACCTCTTTTGGGGAAGGTGCGACCTGTACTGAAAGGACGGGTTGCACTTGAACTCGAGGGGGACCAATATCCTGGCGGGGAGATTTGCAAAGGCTACTGGGGAGACTTTAAAGTAGTATGGTTGGGGGGAGGGACTCAAATTGGGAAAGCTAGCAGTCAGTGTGTGAGGCAGGAGGCAGAGAATGGTAGCACTCTGACCCAAAATGTAGGGGAGAGAGAAGAAAAAGACAATAAACAGAGAATAAGAGAGGGTGGGTTTCTTAAATGTGTATATTTTAATGCTAGGAGCATTATAAGAAAGGCGAATGAACTCAGAGCCTGGATTGACACCTGGAAGTATGATGTTGTGGCGATCAGTGAAACATGGTTGCAGGAGGGCTGTGATTGGAAACTAAATATTCCAGGATTTCGTTGCTGCAGGTGTGATAGAATTGGAGGGGCAAGAGGTGGAGGTGTTGCATTTGCTTATCAGGGAAGATGTTACAGCAGTGCTTTGGCCGGATAGATTAGAGGGCTCGTCTAGGGAGGCTATTTGGGTGGAACTGAGAAATGGGAAAGGGGTAGAAACACTTATAGGGGTGTATTATAGACCGCCAAATGGGGAGCGAGAATTGGAAGAGCAAATATGTAAGGAGATTGCAGATATTAGTAGTAACACAAGGTAGTGATTGTGGGAGATTTGAATTTTCCACACATAGACTGGGAAACACATTCTGTAAATGGGCTGGATGGGTTGGAGTTTGTAAAATGTGTGCAGGATAGTTTTTTGCAGCAATACATAGAAGTACCTACTAGAGAAGGGGCGGTACTGGACCTCCTGTTAGGAAATGAGACGGGTCATGGTGGCAGAGGTATGCGTTGGGGAACAGTTCGGGACCAGTGATCACAATACCATTAGTTTCAATATAATTATGGAGTGGGTCAGAACCGGACCTAGGGTTGAGATTTTTGGTTGGAGAAAGGCTAACTTTGAGGAGATGCGAAAGGATTTAAAAGGAGTAAATTGGGATATTTTGTTTTATGGGAAAGATGTGGAAGAGAAATGGAGTACATTTAAAGGTGACATTTTAAGAGTACAGAATCTTTATGTCCCTGTTCGGTTGAAAGGAAATAGTAAAAATTGGAAGGAGCCATGGTTTTCAAGGGAAATTGGACACTTGGTTCGGAAAAAGAGGGAGATCTACAATAATTATAGGCAGCATGGAGTAAATGAGGTGCTTGAGGAGTATAAAGAATGTATAAAGAATCTTAAGAAATAAATTAGAAAAGCTAAAAGAAGATATGAGGTTGCTTTGGCAAGTAAGATGAAAGTAAATCCAAAGGGTTTCTTCAGCTATATTAATAGCAAAAGGATAACGAGGGATAAAATTGGTCCATTAGAGAGTCAGAGTGGACAGCTATCTGCAGAGCCAAAAGAGATGGGGGAGATATTGAACAATTTATTTTCTTCGGTATTCACCAAGGAGAAGGATATTGAATTATGTGAGGTAAGGGAAACAAGTAGAGTAGCTATGGAAACTATGAGATTCAAAGAAGAGGAAGTACTGACCCTTTTAAGAAATATAAAAGTGGAGAAGTCTCCAGGTCCGGACAGGTTATTCCCTAGGACATTGACGGACGTTAGTGTAGAAATAGCAGGGGCTATGACAGAAATATTTCAAATGTCATTAGAAACGGGAATAGTACCGGAGGATTGGCGTACTGCACATGTTGTTCCATTGTTTAAAAAGGGGTCTAAGAGTAAACCTAGCAATTATAGACCTGTTAGTTTGACGTCAGTGGTGGGCAAATTAATGGAAAGGATGCTTAGAGATAATATATATAAACATCTGGATAAACAGGGTCTGATTAGGAACAGTCAACATGGATTTGTGCCTGGAAGGTCATGTTTGACTAATCTTCTTGAATTTTTTGAAGAGGTTACTCGGGAAATTGATGAGGGTAAAGCAGTGGATGTTGTATATATGGACTTCAGTAAGGCCTTTGACAAGGTTCCTCATGGAAGGGTGGTTAAGAAGGTTCAATGGTTGGGTATTAATGGTGGAGTAGCAAGATGGATTCAACAGTGGCTGAATGGGAGATGCCAGAGAGTAATGGTGGATGGTTGTTTGTCAGGTTGGACGCCAGTGACTAGTGGGGTGCCACAGGGATCTGTGTTGGGTCCACTGTTGTTTGTCATGTACATCAATGATCTGGATGATGGTGTGGTAAATTGGATTAGTGAGTATGCAGATGATACTAAGATAGGTGGGGTTGTGGATAATGAAGTAGATTTTCAAAGTCTACAGAGAGATTTATGCCATTTGGAAGAGTGGACTGAAAGATGGCAGATGGAGTTTAATGCTGATAAGTGTGAGGTGCTACATCTTGGCAGGACAAATCAAAATAGGACGTACATTGTAAATGGTAGGGAATTGAAGAATGCAGGTGAACAGAGGGATCTGGGAATAACTGTGCACAGTTCCCTGAAAGTGGAATCTCATGTAGATAGGGTGGTAAAGAAAACTTTTGGTGTGCTGGCCTTTATAAATCAGAGCATTGAGTATAGAAGTTGGGATGTAATGTTAAAATTGTACAAGGCATTGGTGAGACCAATTCTGGAGTATGGGGTACAATTTTGGTCGCCTAATTCAAACTCAGGAGGAGGAGGAGCCATCTTGGTGAACGGCTGCTAGCAGCAGCCGTCCGTCTTAAATTCGTTTTTTTTAGTTTTTAGTGAGTCCTGTTTTTTTGTTTGTAGGGGATATGGTCTTTTAATGTGGGGGGATAGGTGTTACTTTATTTATAGGTCCCTACCTGGTCGGTGTGGCAGCCTTTTTTCCGGGCTGCCCGTCGACCCGTCGTCGTGGCCTACCAGCGGGCTTGGAGCGCCGTTTCTTGGCGGGAACCACCCAGCACCTCGGCCTGCGTGGCGGCACTGCATTGGATCGCTGGAGCGGAGCGGAGCGGGCGATGCCTTGCCTGGGTCGCCGCGCTGGAGCTCTGGCGAGCTGGACCGCCGTGAGCAACATCTCCGGGCTGCGGGTTTGCGGAGCGGAGAGGCGGCGTGCGTAGAGGCGGCAAGGCGGCAGTGAGGAGAGCGGTCGCCGATTTTGTCATCGGGAGCCTGGGAGCTCCAAACCGGCGCGGCCTTGTCGGCTTCGGCAGCCGCGGGCTCCAACCAAGAAGCGGCCGTTCCAAGTGGCCCAGCCGCCGAAAGGACTCTCCCGACGCCGGGGCAAGACCACCCGGTGAGAACGGCCAGGGACATCGGGCCTCCGTAGAGGCAATTGCGGTGGCCCCAATAGGCCTGACTTTGGGGTGAACATGGGGTGGGGACTGGACATTGTGCCTTCCTCCACAGTGCTATCCACTGTGGGGGGATGATTTTTTTTTGTCTAACTGTAGTCTTGTAGGTCTGTGTCCAAGATGGCTGCCGTGAAGGGAGAGTGGACGCTGGCACGAATTGGTTGCCGCTGCTCTCTCTTCACACTGTGTTTTTGATTTTCTGTTTTTGGATTGAATTCTGTTTTTAATTTGTGTCATTGTGATGTCTTTAATTACTTGTTTTACTCCGATTATATGTTTTTATTCCGATTACTATGTAAGGTGTCCTTGAGATTTTGTATGAAAGGCGCCCATTAAATATAAAATTTATTATTATTATTATTAATTATAGGAAGGATGTCAACAAAATAGAGAGAGTACAGAGGAGATTTACTAGAATGTTGCCTGGGTTTCAGCAACTAAGTTACAGAGAAAGGTTGAACAAGTTAGGGCTTTATTCTTTGGAGCGCAGAAGGTTAAGGGGGGACTTGATAGAGGTCTTTAAAATGATGAGAGGGATAGACAGAGTTGACGTGGATAAGCTTTTCCCACTGAGAGTAGGGAAGATTCAAACAAGGGGACATGACTTGAGAATTAAGGGACAGAAGTTTAGGGGTATCATGAGGGGGAACGTCTTTACTCAGAGAGTGGTGGCTGTGTGGAATGAGCTTCCAGTGAAGGTGGTGGAGGCAGGTTCGTTTTTATCATTTAAAAATAAATTGGATAGTTATATGGACGGGAAAGGAATGGAGGGTTATGGTCTGAGCGCAGGTATATGGGACTAGGGGAGAATACGTGTTCGGCACGGACTAGAAGGGTCGAGATGGCCTGTTTCCGTGCTGTAATTGTTATATGGTTATATGGTTTATTTATTTTTAGATGTAAGTACAATAATATGGTACCATAGGTACCTAGTATATATTGGTATGTTACAATTCATGTACAGCTTCTTATTATTTTTATTTTAACAATAAAAAGAGACAGAAAAAGAATAGAAAAGAAATAGAAAATCGTGTGATATCAGAAAGTGAGAAAAGGAAAATAAGAAAAGAAAGAAAATGAAGAGAAAAGAAGCAGAGGTAGAAAGCAGAAGAATAAAGGAGATATAGCTATTTGTTATTCTTGACCACCATTCACCCAGCATTCTATGTTTGTATTGCACCATATGCTTCCAAGAAGTCGACAAATGGAGACCGTCCTTTGTCTGTTAGGAGGAATTGTATTTATTCAAGGTGTAGGGTTTCCAACATGTTTGAAATCCACATTTTAAGCGTTGGTATCTATGTATTTTTCCAAAATGTCAGTAGATGTCTTTTTTGCCATTATTAAAGCATAATTAAGGACTGATTTTTGAAACATATTCAATTTATTCTCGTCTTCCAGTAATCCAAATATAATCAATTCAGTGTTAGGATCAAGTTAAGTAATTTTGTGAAAATTTAAAAGATTTCGCTCCAAAATTTGTGTAATTTTATACAAGAAACAAAAGAGTGTGTTATAGTGGCATTCTGAAATACACATTTATCACAAATGGGGGAAGTATTCGGGTAGAATTTGTGCAATTTAGTTTTCGAATAATATAATCTGTGTAGAATTTTTTATTGAATTAAATTATGTCTTGATTAATCGAACATTTATGTATATATATCAAGTGTTTTTCCCAAATTTCTTTCGGGATTTTTATCAATAGTTCTCGTTCCCATTCTTCTCTAAGTGCCTCTGTCTGTGGTAATTCTATATTTAAGATACTATTGTATAAATATGATATTAATTTCCTTGATTCAGCCTTGTTGTTCATTGCTTCTTTCAATGAGTCTAGAGTTAAAGTTTGGTATCCTTGTATATATTTTTTCAGGAAGTCACGGTTCTGAAGATATTTAAAGTATTGGTTATTTTTCAGCTTGTAATTTGATTGTAATTGTTGAAATGATAACACGTTTCCCATTTCGTACATATCACCGATCCGTTTAATTCCCAGTTTTTCCCATTGGTTATATGTTTTATCAGTGAAAGATGGTTTAAATGCTGGATTATTAACTAATGGAGTTCAAAGTGATAGATTTCTTAATTTTAGAGTTAATTTTATTTGTTTCCAAATTCGTATTGTATTATGGATGATTGGGTTCTTCTTGTATATTGTGTTGTTCATTTTTATCGGGAAGAAGAGGATCGCTTCTATATTAAAAGGAGAACAGTCCTCTTTCTCCATTTTTATCCATTCTGACTGTTGAGCAGAACTGTCCAACCAATAGATTATATTTTTCATATGCACTGCCCAGTAGTAGTACAAAAAGTTCGGGAGTGAAAGTCCCCCAGCATCTTTGGGGTTACACAAATATTTTCTTTGTATTCTATGTGATTTATAGTCCCAAATGAAATTTGTAATATTAGATTCTAGCTTTTTAAAGAAGTTTTTTGGTATGTATTATGGTATTGATTGGAATAGGTATAATATTTGTGGTAAAAAAACATTTTTATAGCGTTTATTCTGCCTATTAAGGACAACGGCAATGTTTTCCAGAATTTAATCTGCGCATTAAATAATGATTTATATTTTCTAGTAATTTGGTTACCCAAGTATTTAAATTTTTCAGTTGCGATTTTAAAGGGAAATTTTAATAAATGTGTCGATTCTTGCGGTTTTAACGTCATAATTTCACTTTTATTACAGTTTATTCTATAACCTGATAAAGATCCGAATTCCTCTATTAAGTATAATCAATTTGGTAAAATAGTTTGCGATTTTGTGATGTATAAAAGTACGTCGTCTGCGTAAAGTGAGATTTTATTATTTGAATCTTTGGTATTGTATCCCCCAATATTCGGATGAGTTATTATACTTTCTGCTAAGGGCTCTATCACAAGGGAAAATAGCATGGGTGATAGTGCATATCCCTATCTATTTCCCCTTGATAATTGGAATTTTGAAGATAACATATTGCTGTTTAGTATTCTTGCCGTCGGCTTGTCATATAATAATTTTACCCATAAAGTAAAATTCTCTCCCATGTTAAAATGTTGCAGTACTATATCGAAATAGTGCCATTCTACTTGATCAAATGCTTTCTCTGCGTCCAGAGAAACAATTGATACACCTTCTTCTTCTATTTTATGTGAATATATTATATTAAACAAGCGTCTCAGATTATTAAATGAGTATCTTTTAGGTATGAACCCCGTTTAATCTGGGTTTATTAATTTACTAATATAGTTATTCAATCTTCTCGCTGGGATCTTTGCTAGAATTATCTGATCTGTATTTAAAAGCGCTATAGCTCTATATGAACCTGGTTCTTCTAGGTCTTTATCTTTTTTAGGTATAAGCGTAATAGTTGATTCTGCTAGTGTTTCTGGAAGTATATTTTCTTTAAAGGCATGCGTATATAGTTTTTGTAAACATGGGATGATTATTTCATGGAATCTCTTATAAAATTCATTGTTAACGCCATCTGGCCTGGCCGTATTGCCATTTTTCAGCGAATTTATTTTCCTCTATTTCTGCAAGTGTAAACTGAGCTCCTAGTTCCTCCTGTTCCGATGTGTCAAGTTTTGGAAGGTTACATTTATCTAAGAAGTTTGTAATTTTATTGTCATCTGCTGTGATTTTAGATGTGTACACATTTTGATAAAATTGGGCAAATCTTTTGTTAATATCTTTAGGTAGTGTTAATAATTCACCGTTCTCTGATTTAATTTTAATAATTGTGTTTTCCTTTTCTTGTTTTTTCAATTGACGAGTTAAACGTTTATGTGGTTTATCACCGAATTCAAAAATTTCCCGTTTTGTAATTTAGAATAGTCTTACCACTCTTGCCGATAAAATTCTGTTTAATTTAAATTTCAATACTGTGATCTTATTATGTTTATCCATATTCGGGTCTTTGGCTTTGTCTAACTCTAATTGTCTAATTTCTTGTGCTAACTTCAATTGCTCTATATTAGAAACATAGAAACATAGAAAATAGGTTAGGGAAAATGGCAGGAGTAGGCCATTCGGCCCTTCGAGCCTGCACCGCCATTCAATATGATCATGGCTGATCATTCAATTTAGTATCCTGTACCTGCCTTCTCTCCATACCCCCTGATCCCCTTAGCCACAAGGGCCACATCTAACTCCCTCTTAAATATAGCCAATGAACTGGCCACAACTACCTTCTGCGGCAGAGAATTCCAGAGATTCACCACTCTCTGTGTGAAAAAAGTTTTCCTCATCTCGGTCCTAAAAGATTTCCCCCTTATCCTTAAACTTTGACCCCTTGTTCTGGTCTTCCCCAACATCGGGAACAATCTTCCTGCATCTAGCCTGTCCAACCGCTTAAGAATTTTGTAAGTTTCTATAAGATCCCCCCTCAATCTTCTAAATTCTAGCGAGTACAAACCGAGTCTATCCAGTCTTTCTTCATATGAAAGTCCTGACATCCCAGGAATCATTCTGGTGAACCTTCTCTGTACTCCCTCTATGGCAAGAATGTCTTTCCTCAGATTAGGAGACCAAAACTGTACGCAATACTCCAGGTGTGGTCTCACCAAGACCCTGTACAAATGTAGTAGAGCCTCCCTGTTCCTATACTCAAATCCTTTAGCTATGAATGCTAACATACCATTCGCCTTACTCACTGCCTGCTGCACCTGCATGCCTACTTTTAATGACTGGTGTACCATGACACCCAGGTCTCGTTGCATCTCCCCCTTTCCTAATCGACCACAATTCAGATAATAATCTACTTTCCTGTTTTTGCCACCAAAGTGGATAACCTCACATTTATGCACATTATACTGCATCTGCCATGCATTTGCCCACTCACCCAGCCTATCCAAGTCACCTTGCAGCCTCCTAGCATCCCCCTCACAGCTAACACTGCCCCTCAGCTTCGTGTCATCCGCAAACTTGGAGATGTTGCATCCAATTCCCTCGTCCAAATCATTAATATATATCGTAAATAGCTGGGGTCCCAGAACTGAACCTTGCGGTACCCCACTAGTCACTGTCTGCCATTGTGAAAAGGACCCGTTTACTCCTACTCTTTGCTTCCTGTCTGCCAACCAGTTCTCTATCCACATCAATACTGAACCCCCAATACCGTGTGCTTTAAGTTTGTATACTAATCTCTTATGTGGGACCTTGTCGAAAGCCTTCTGAAAGCCCAGATATAACACATCCACTGGTTCTCCCTTATCCACTCTACTAGTTACATCCTCGAAAAATTCTATAAGATTCGTCAGACATGATTTACCCTTCATAAATCCATGCTGACTTTGTCCAATAATTTCACCACTTTCCAAATGTGCTGCTATCCCATCTTTAATAACTGATTCTAGCAGTTTCCCCACTACCGACGTTCGACTAACTGGTCTGTAATTCCCCGTTTTCTCTCTCCCTCCCTTTTAAAAAAGTGGTGTTACATTAGCTACCCTCCAATCCTCAGGAACTTTTTTTTTATTTAGAAAGGTTTGATATGAAATTATAACGCCTCTAATAAATGTTTTGAAAGTTTCCCATAATAAAGAGGGTGACATACCTGGCGTGGCATTCATCTCAATAACATTTTTCATTTGTTGTTTTAAGTACGTGTAACCTTGTGGGTTATTTAAAATTTGGGGGTTAAACCTCCAGAAGGATTTTTTACCCGGCATGCCTTCAACTTTTAATATAAAAGTTAGCGGGGAATGGTCGGAAATAATGCTGTTATGGTATTTGGGATTAATTGTATATGGAATTAATTTCGTATCTATTAAGAAATATTCAATTCATGAGTAAGGTTTATGTACCGCTGAATGAAATGAGTATTCCTTTCTAGTTGGGTTAGCAATTCTGCATATATCTGTTATATTAGTGTTTTTTTATATATGTGTTTAAAAGTTCACTAGTCTTGGATCTTATGTTACATCTCCTTTGTTTTATAGATTTATCTAAATATGGATCTAAAACGCAATTGACCCCCCCCCCACTATTATTGCATTTTGATAGTTAAACTCTGATATTATATCCAACATTTTATTAAAGAATTGAGGGTTATCAAGATTAGGAGCATAAATATTTATCATAGTAAGTTGAGTGGAATACATTTCGCCCGAAAATATAACATACCATCCCTCTTTATCTGATATAGTATTCTTTAATTTGAATGGAATGCCTTTTCGGATGATAATAGCCGTACCTCTAGATTCAGAAGTAAATGAAGAGTAGAATGTTTGACCTATCCAATTTGCCTTAAATCTTATCTGTGTTTGTTGTTTCATATGTGTTTCTTGCAGAAAAAATTAAGTCAGCGTTGAGTGATTTTAATTGAGCAAAGATTCTTCTAGAAGTCACTTCTAGGTCCCTACCTGGTCGGTGAGGCAGCTTTTTCTCTGGGCTGCCCGTCGACCCTTCCTCGTGGCCTACCAGCGGGCTTGGAGCGCCGTTTCCTGGCGGGGACCGCCCAGCACCTCGGCCTCGGTGGCGGCACAGCGCTGGAGCACTATCGCGGAGCGGAGCGGGCGATGCCTTGCCTGGGTCGCCGCGCTGGATCGACGCGCTGGATCTCCGGTGAGCTGTGACCGCCGAGTTCAACACCTCCGGGCTGCGGGTCTGCGGAGTGGAGCGGGAGGCGCCGATTTCAACATCGGGAGCCTGGGAGCTCCAAACCGGCGCGGCCTTGTCGGCTTCGGAAGTCGCGGTCTCCAGCTAGGAAGCGGCCGTTCCAGGTGGCCCAGCCGCTGAGAGGACTCTCCCGACGCCGGGGCAACACCACCCGGTGAGAACGGCCAGGAACATCGGGCCACCGTTGAGGCAATTGCGGTGGCCTCAATAGGCCTGACTTTTGGGTGAACTTGGGGTTGGGGACTGGACATTGTGCCTTCCCTCACAATGGTAACCATTGTGGGGGGATGATTTTTTTGCCTGTAAGTAATCCTGTTAGTCTTTGTCCAAGATGGCTGTCGGAAGGGAGAGTGGACGCTGGCGCGCTTTAGCTACCGCTGCTCTCTCTTCAGATTGTGTTTTTGATTTTTTGTTTTTTGGCTGAATTTTGTTTTTAATTTGTGTTTCTGTGATGTCTTTATTATTTATTTTATTCTGATTATATGTTTTTTTACTCCTGTTAATCTCAGTAAGGTGTCCTTGAGATTGATGAAAGGCTCCCAAAAATAAAATGTATTATTATATTATTATTATTATTTTACCCTTTTTAATTGGTTCATTAGCACCCCTCATGTTCCAACTACAGAACGTAATTCCTCCATTATTTTTATGTCTGTCGTCTTGCATTTTGAATCAATTTGATATATTTAAGTCATATGGTGCAAACAAATACCTCAGAACTTTGGGCATTAGGTGGTCGTCCCGAACCTTTGCGTTTATTTGGTATCTCCTTTCTAAAGCACACCTTAAAAAAAGATAAGAGAGAGTGTTGTAATAAAAATATAAAAAGTAACAATCGTGGTGATAAAAAAAAAGTGATTTTAAAGTATCTAAGAGGAGATACCTTAAGGGGGAGGGGCTACCTAAGGTGCCAAGATCTTGATAGACTTCCGTTGATGTTAATCTTCATTCAACGGGAAGCTTTTAAAGAACAACGGAAGGTAACTAGAAAGGCAATACGGCGAGAAATTATGAAATACGAAAGGAAGCTAGCCAATAATATAAAAGAGGATTGTAAGAGTTCCTTCACTTATACAAAGAGTAAGAAAGAGACAAGAGTGGACGTTGGACAGCTGGAGAATGATGCAGGGGAATTGATAATGGGAAATAAAGTCATGCCAGAGGAACTTAATTACTTTTTTGCTACCGTCTTCACAGTGGAAGATACCAGCAACATGCCTGAAATTCAAGAGTCTCAGTGAGTAGATGTTCATGTATGACTATTACAATTGAATGCGTGCTTGGGATGCTGAATGGGCTGAAGGTGGACAATTCACTTGGACTGGATGGAATGCACCCTAGGGTTCTGAAAGAGGTGGCTTTAGAGATTGAGGAGGCAGTGATAGTGATATTTCACGAATCACTAGTCAGGAATGGTCCCAGACGATTGGAAAACTGCCAACATTACTCCGTTGCACAAGAAGGGAGCAAACCAAAATAACTGGAATTGTAGGCTGGTTAGTATGACTAAGGTTGTTTTATTAAGATTTTAGAGTCCAATATAAAAGTTACGGAGTACTGAGAATTTCACGATAAAATAGGTCAAAGTCAGCATGGCTTTGTCAAGGAGAATTTTGCTTGACAAATTTGCTGGAATTATTTCAAAGGTTCAAAGGTTCAAAGGTTGTTTGATTGGTCACATATACCTAGGTGTAGTGAAATGCTTCTTGCCAATGCGGCACATAAAGAAAGAATACAGACATAACAGTAATAAATAAATTTAAACATAAGTAGGTGTGTTGCAAAACCTACCTTAAGCGTCGCTGCAGATCTGTCCAAGCCCGTGTGTGCAATTTTGGCGCCGTTGAGAGTGGGGCGGGTTTAACACGCGATTTTCCCTAGGCTATTCAAATCGAGGTTGTTCAGCCTACTTAGTTGCTGACGGAAAATCGCTTGGAGGTTCGTTCGCTGGAGCTATTTTTAAATTTAATTGGTTAATTTAATTATTATAGTAGGTTAAAAATTATCCTCTAAACCCGCGACCGCCGACAACGGGACGGATCTCATACAGGGGACAACGGAAGATAAGTTGTTTATTTTTACATTAAAAAGCGCTTCTTAAGGTCCCTTTATACAAAGTTTTATGTTGCGAGTAGCCCCATTAAATCCCGCAGTATTTTTCTGGGCATTTGGGGTACAAATTCACAGCAATGGGAACGTTCTAAGCCAGCGCGTTCCACAGTTCCACAGGATCCCACTCGAAAGCTGATTTAAATGGCCATTAATTTACAGCAATTGAACACTAAATTCCTTCCATTTGGCCTATAAATTAATGTAAATGAGATTTAAATCATGTTTTATTGTGAGTTATTTATGAATGTTATTTGGACACTTAGGCTATTTAAAAATGTTAATCTTTTCTTAAGAAATGGTTAGATGTTTAGATCTAGTAATTGAAGTTTGGAATTAGCTACAATTGGGTAACTAACTAATTATATGCTTTAATTTCAGGTCATCCAAGTAAGATTGTTTCATATTAGTTTCAGAATGCTTCAATCTATAATAACTGAAAATGTCTTTCAGTTCCCTTAATTTTTAAGAAGGTTATGGCCATTTCACTGTCCTCGATCACAGCTTTTGTGTTAAGTCAATGGAAAATCAATAGGGAACAGGATGCTAATACCCGAGTATGAAAATGGCCATAACCTTTTTAATACTTAAGTTATGAAAGTGAATTAGGTGTCAAATTAAACTTATTTTTGTGCTTTATCTGTGGGGATAAATTGCAGACTTGATTTTTAAAATCTCAAAATTTTGTAACATTGCTAACATAAGAATATCCCCCTAAAGTCTGGCCTATTGAGGCCTCCATAGTTGCCTTTACGGTCGCCCGATGTTCCAGGCCGTTCTCGCCGGGTGATGATGCACCGGCGTCGGGAGAGTCCTCTCAGTGGTATGGGAACCCTGGAACGGCCGCTTCCCTTACCGGAGACCGCGGCTTCCTAAGCCAACAAGGCCTCGCCGGATGGAGCTCCACCACTAGCGATCTCATCGAGAGATCCCAGGCTCCCGATGTTAAAGTTCAGCGCCGCCGCCCGCAGCTGCCCGCTCCACAGACCCGCTGTTCCGCGATGTTTTTCTCGGCGGTCTCAGCATTCCGGAGTGGCGACCCGGGCAAGGCATCGCCCGCTCCACAATAGCGCTCCAGCGCTGTGCCGCCGCAGCCGAAGCCGAGGTACTGGGCGGTCACCTCAGGAAACGCCACTCCAGGCCCGCTGGTAGGCCGCGAGGACGGGTCGAAAGTGCAGCCCGGAGAAATGCTGCCTCTCCGACAAGGTAGGGACCCTGAAAAGACTAGAACTCCAAAAACAAAACACTGAAACTCACTAATTTTTTTTTTAAAGAGTGAGAACGAACAGCTGCAGGCTGGGCAGCCATACCACAGGACGGCGCCCCCCTATTTGAAGAAGTAAATAGCATGGCAGACATAGGAGAGTCAATAGATGTTGCTTCATTAGATTTTCAGAAAGCCTTTGATAGGGTGCCACATGTGAGGCTGCTAAGGAAGATGAGAGCCGACGGTATCAAAGGACAGACACAAGTATGGATAGCAGGTTGGCTCAATGGCAGAAGTCAATAAAGGAGGCTTTATCTGATTGGCTGCCAGTCACCAGCGGTGTCCCGCAGTGGTCTATGCTGGGGCCGCTACTCTTCATGTTGTATATTAATGATTTGAACGAGGGGATTAAAGGCTTTGTCGCCAACTTTGCAGATAACTTTGCGTTTTTTCACCTCTTTTGTTTTATTTTTAGTGAGTTATAGTGTTTTGTTTTTGGACGTTTAGTCTTTTTTATGTGTGTGCGGGGGGGGGGGGCTGCTTTTCTGGGTCCCTATCTGGTCGGGGAGGTGGCTTTCCTCTGAGCAGCAACTTTGACCAGGCCTCCCGGCCGACCATCGGGCCTGGTGCGGCGTTTCCAGAGGCGACCAGCCAGAACCTCGACTTCGGTGGCGGCACAGTGCTGGAGCGCTATCGCGAAGCGGGCGATGCACTGCAACTCCGGTATGCTGGGACCGTCGATGAAACAACACCGCGGGCGGCGGCGCTGAACTTTACATCGGGAGCCTGGGATCTCTCGCCGGGATTGCCAGTGGTGGAACTCCATCCAGCGCGGCGTTGGCTTCGGAAGCCACGGTCTCGGGTGAGGAAGCGGCCGTTCCAGGTATCCCAAGTCGCTGAGAGGATTCTCCCGACGCCGGAGCACCATCATCCGCCGAGAAGGGCCTGGAACATCAGGCATCCTTAAAGGTGGACATGGGAATGGGGTCTGGAATGTGTGCCTTCCCTCACAATGGGAACCATTATGGGGGGATGTTTATTTGTTTACATTTCTTTATTATTGCTATGTTGCATTCGTTTTAATGTGCTGCAATGCCAATCCGCATTACACTCCACCAATTGGTGTATGTGACAAAAAACCTTAGAACCTTTGAACCTTTGAACCTTTAATACGAAAATAGGTGGAGGGGCAGGTTGCGTAGAAAGAGCATGGATTCTGCAGAAGGACTTGAGCAGGTTAGGAGAGTTCGCAGTGAAGTGGCAGATACAATATCGCATAGCAAAATGTGGAGTCATGCATTTTGGTAGCATGAATAAAAGCAGAGAGAATGTGTTCTAAATGGGGGGAGAATACAGAAATCCAGAAAAAGGGCTTTGGAGTGCTAGTGCCGGATTCCCATAATGTTAATCTGCAAGTTGAATCAGTAGTGAAGAAAGCAACTTCAATTCTAGCATTTATTTCAAGAGGGCTTGTGTACAGAAACTGTGATGTGATGTTTAGACGCCATAATGCGCTGGAAAGGCCTTTGGAATATTGTGAGCAATTTTGGGCAACATATCTGGGATGTGCTGGGTCTGGAGAGGATCTGAAGAAGGTCCAGATGAAGTTTACAAGATGGTCCCTGGAATGAGTAGGTTAACCACTGATGAGCGTTTGTCGGCACTGGGGCTGTACTCGCTGGAGTTTAGAAGAATAACGGAGGACCTCATTGAAACGTACAAAATAGTGAAAGGCTTGGTTAGAGTGGATGTGGAGAGGACGTGTCCACTAGTGGGAGAGTCTAGGAGTAGAGTTCATAGCCTCAGAATTAAAGGACTTTCTTTTAGCAAGGAGATGAAGAGAACAATGATTTCTCGTATGTTGCAAAACTTACTTGGCTAATAATGTATGATTATGATTATGATTAGATTCTTGAATAGTATATGTGTCCGATGTCCGATTGGGAGATGGTAGGAGAATGGGGTTAGGAGGGAGAGAATAATCAGCCATGAATGAATGAATGGTGGAGTAGACATGATGGGCCGAATTGCTTTATTGCACCTGACCTGTGATTGTCTGCACGGTTTTCCAAGAAAACAGCTCAGCTGTTTCTCAGTCTGTGCCCTCTCATGGAAGGACTCGTGATGTTCTTTGTCCGAGCCGTAACCGTACGGGTTCTAGCCGGAATCGGTAACGTACGGGGCCGAAATGAAATAATAATAAATAAATAATAAATTTTATTTAATGGGCGCCTTTCAGACATCTCAAGGACACCTTGCATAGATAAATAGGAATAAAAACATATAATCAGAATAAAATAAGTAATAAAGACATCACAGAGACACAAATTAAAAACAGAATTCAATCCAAAAAACAGAAAATCAAAAACACAGTGTGAAGAGAGAGCAGCGGCAGCCAAAGCGTGCCAGCGTCCACTCTCTCTTCACGGCAGCCATCTTGGACACAGACTTACAAAATTAAATTAGACAAAAAAAATCATCCCCCCACAGTGGATAGCACTGTGGGGGAAGGCACAGTGTCCAGTCCCCACCCTAAGTTCACCCCAAAGTCAGGCCTATTGAGGCCACCGCAATTGCCTCTATGGAGGCCCGATGTTCCTGGCCGTTCTCACCGGGTGGTCTTGCCCCGGCGTCGGGAGAGTCCTCTCGGCGGCTGGGCCACCTTGAACGGCCGCTTCCTGGTTGGAGACCGCGGCTGCCGAAGCCGACATGGCCGCGCCGGTTTGAGCTCCCAGGGTCCCGATGTTAAAGTCGGCGGCGCCTCTCCGCACTGCCGCCTCTCAGCTCCGCAGACCGGAGATGTTGCTCTCGGCGGTCCAGCTCACCAGAGCTCCAGCGCGTCGCTCCAGCGCGGCGACCCAGGCAAGACATCGCCCGCTCCACTCCGCTCTGCGATAGCGCTGTGCCGCCACCGAGGCCGAGGTGCTGGGCGGTCCCCGCCAGGAAACGGTGCTCCAAGCCCGCTGGTAGGCCACGAGGACGGGTCGACGGGCAGCCCGGAGAAAAAGCTGCCACACCGACCAGGTAGGGACCTAGAAATAAAGTTTACACCTACCCCCCACCTTAAAAAGTCCATATCCCCTACAAACAAAAAACAGGACTCACTAAAGACTATAAAAAAAACGAATTAAAACGGACGGCTGCTGGCTAGCAGCCGTTCACCAAGATGGCTCCTCCTCAATGGAGTCCCGGTTCCCACAGTTGTGAGTCAGTGCTGCCGGCTGGTTCAGCTTCACTGCCGTTGACGGAGAACATGGTGTGGGTCCGGTTAGATGGAGGTTCTGATTACCCTGCTCTTGATGGACAAGGCATTTGTGACAACACAGAGTGTTCAAGGTCACGTGGGTTCTCAGGAAGAGCCTATTCTGGTTCGAGTCACCATATCTGACTGAGTCACCATATCTCGGATCCGCAGTGCTCTACTCTGACCAGTACCCTCAACCAAATCCCCATAGTTCAGTGTGAATCTAAATGGATGACCTCACGTGAGTGGTAGAAAGACCTCGGGAAGAAAACAGGAAAAGCCACAAGTTGTCTCTTGTGTCTGGGAATGGCAGCAGTCATTCATTTTTGGTCTGGAGGACTCAAGTTCAAGTTCAAGTTCAAGTGAGTTTATTGTCATGTGTCCCTGACAGGACAATGAAATTCTTGCTTTGCTTCAGCACAACAGAACACAGTAGGCATTTATTACAAAACAGATCAGTGTGTCCATATACCATTGTATAAATATATACACACATGAATAAATAAACTGATCAAGTGCAAATAACAGATAATGGGCTATTAATGATCAGAGTTTTGTCCGAGCCAGGTTTAATAGCCTGATGGCTGTGGGGAAGTAGCTATTCCTGAACCTGGTTGTTGAAGTCTTCAGGTACCTTCTACCTGAAGGTAGCAGGGAGACGAGTGTGTGGCCAGGATGGTGTGGGTCTTTGATGATACTGCCAGCCTTTTTGAGGCAGCGACTGCGATAAATCCCCTCCATGGAAGGAAGGTCAGAGCCGATGATGGACTGGGCAGTGTTTACTACTTTTTGTAGTCTTTTCCTCTCCAGGGCGCTCAAGTTGCCGAACCAAGCCACGATGCAACCGGTCAGCATGCTCTCTACTGTGTACCCGTAGAAGTTAGAGAGAGTCCTCCTTGTTCGTCGTGTGGTTTGCCCAGTCAATATCGGTAATGAAGATGATGTAGCAAATCACCGGACATCAGAGTATTATTTGATCCAGAGGGGTTTTATCATTATCCATTTAATGGGTGTGGCGACTTTCGACAAGATGGTGTGATCCACGTGATCCGGCCATCGTCAAGGGCGCCGATCGTGGCGGAATAAATTAGACAATCGACAATAGGCAATAGACAATAGGTGCAGGAGGAGGCCATTCAGCCCTTCGAGGCAGCACCGCCATTCAATGTGATCATGGCTGTTCATCCACAATCAGTACCCCGTTCCTGCCTTCTCCCCTTATCCTCTGACTCCGCTATCCCTATCTAGCTCTCTCTGGAAAATATTCAGAGAACCGGCCACCACCCTCTGAGGCAGAGAATTCCACAGACTCACACCTCACTGTGTGAAGAAGTGTTGCCTAGTCTCCGTTCTAAATGCCTTAACCCTTATTCTTAAACTGTGGCCCCCTGATTCTGGACTTCCCCAACATCGGGTAAATGTTTCCTGCCTCTCGCGTGTCCAAACCCTTAATAATATTTTATGTATCAATGAGATGCCCTCTCATCCTTCTAATTCCAGAGTATACAACTCGGTTAGTGGCGGCGCCTAACGGCAGCGGCTCGACTACAGTCGTCTGTCTTTTTTTATTTTGTCTTGTTAAATGTATGTCTTGAGTTAGTTTTTATTATTTTTTTTAGCTGTGTATATGTGGGGGGTGGTGGGGGGTAGGGGGGGGGGGCTGTGGGGGAAACCCTTTTAAATCTCTTCCCTGTGCGGGGACCCGACTATTCCATGTCGGGTCTCGGATGTCGTTGGGACTAACATCGTGGAGCCGACGGCGACCTCCGGCCGGGACTAACCTGAGGGCTCCAGTTGCAGAGCCTGCGGAACTGACATCGCGGAGCTGGCCAACTTCGGAGCGGGAAGAGCTGTGGTGGCGCGCGGCTGCGACCCGACTTTGGAGTTCGGAGGCACCGGCCGCAGACCCGGTGGACGGGAACATCGGGAGCTCGCAGGTCCCTGGTGGGAGACCGCTTTTCCGAGCTCCGCAACGGCGACTTTTCCCGCTGGAATCGCGGGTTTAAAGACATGGAGCCGGGGCCTATCATCGCCCGGCGTGGCTTAAACGGCCTCAGGACTTACCATCGCCCGCTGGGGGTTTTAACATCGGAGCCCCAGTTCGCCTCGACACTGCAGTTGGACTGCTGGACCACGGGAGAAGCAACAAAGGGAAGAGATAAAGACTTTGTCTTCCATCACAATGAGGAGATGTTGGAGACTCACTATGATGGATGTTTATGTAAAACTGTGTTAAGTGTGGGTCTTGGATTGTTTTGTAATGTAAAAAACTGTAGAAATGATATTTCGTTCAAACCTAGGTTTGAATGACAATAAATTGCATTCTATTCTATTCTATTCTACAAGCCCAGCCGCTCCATTCTCTCAGCATATTGCAGTCCCGCCATCCCGGGAATTAACCTTGTGAAACTACGCTGCACTCCCTCAATAGCAAGAATGTCCATCCTCAAATTAGGGGACCGAAACTGCACACATTACTCCAGGTGTGGTCTCACTAGTGTCCGATACAACTGCAGAAGAACTGCAGAACTCTTTGCTCCTACATTCAATTCATCTTGTTATGACGGCCAACATGCCATTCGCTTTCTTCACTGCCTGCTGTACCTGCTTGCTTACTTTCATCGACTGATGAACAAGGACCCCCCAGATCCCGTTGTACTTCTCCTTTTCCCAATTTACCATAATTTAGATAATAATCTGCCTCCTGTTTTTGCTACCAAAGCGGATAACCTCAGATTTATCCAGATTAAACTGCATCTGCCATGCACCTGTCCACTCACCCAACCTGTCCAAGTCACCCTGCATTCTCACAGCATCCTCCTCACAGTTCATACTACCACCCAGCTTTGTGTCATCTGCAAATTTGCTAATGTTACTTTGAATCCCTTCATCCAATCATTGATGTTTTTGTAAATAGCTGCAGGCCCAGCTCCGAGTCTTGCTGTACCCCACTAGTCACTGAAAGGGACCCATTAATCCCTACTCTTTGTTTCCTGTCTACCAACCATTTTTCTATCCATGTTAGCACGCAACCCCCTATAACATGTGCCCTAATTTTGCCCACTAATCTCCTATGTGGGACCTTATCAAATGCTTTCTGAAAGTCCAGGTCCACTACATCCACTGGATCTCCCTTGTCCATTTTCCTTGTTACCTCTTCAAAAAATTCCAGAAGATTAGTCAAGCATGATTTCCCCTTCGTAAATCCATGCTGACTTGGACCGATCCTGTTACTGCTATCCAAGTGTGCCGCTATTTCATCTTTTATAATTGACTCCAGCATCTTTCCCACCACCGATGTCAGGCTAACTGGTCTATAATTCCCTATTTTCTCTCTCTCGCCTTTCTTAAGAAGTGGGGTAACATTAGCTATCCTCCAATCCACAGGAACTGATCATGAATCTATAGAACGTTGGAAAATGAACACCAATGCGTCCACGATTTTTAGAGCCACTTCCTTAAGTACCCTGGGATGCAGACCATCAGGCCCTGGGGATTTATCAGCCTTCTGTCCCATCAGTCTACCCAACACCATTTCCTGTCTAATGTGGATTTCTTTCAGTTCCTCCGCCACGCCTGATCCTCTGGCCACTACTATATCAGGGAGATTGTTTTTGTCCTCCTTAGTGAAGAAGGATCCAAAGTACATGTTCAACTTATCTGCCATTTCGTCGTGCCCCATAATAAATTCACCTTTGTCCGTCTTCAAGGGTCCAACTTTGGTCTTAACTAACCTTTTCTGCTTCAAGTAACTAAAGAAGCTTATACTATCCTCCTTTATATTATTGGCTAGCTTACCTTCGTACCTCATCTTTTCTCCCCGTATTGTTTTTTTTAAAAGTTATCTTCTGTTGCTCTTTAAACATTACCCAATCCTCTGGCTTCCCGCTCATCTTTGCCATGTTTATTTTTATACTGTCCCTGATATCCCTTGTCAGCCACGGTCGCCCCTTACTCCCCTTGCAATATTTCTTCAACTTTGGAATGAACTGATCCTGCACCTTCTGTATTATTCCCAGAAATACCTGCCATTGTTGTTCCACTGTCATCCCTGCATGGGTATCTTTCCCATCTATTTTGTCCAGCTCCTCCCTCATGGCTCCATAGTCCCTTTTGTTCAAATGTAACATGGGCACCACCGATTTACCCTTCTCCCTCTCAATTTGTAGATTAACACTTACCATATTATGGTCACTACCTCCTAATGGATTCTTTACCACGTGTTCCCTTATCAAATCCGGTTCATTACGCAACACTAAATCCAGAATTTCCTTTTCCCTGGTCGGCTCCAGTACAAGCTACTGTAAGAATACATCACGGAGGCACTATACAAACTCCCTTTCTTAGGATCCAGTACCAACCTGATTTTCACCGTCTACCTGTATGTTGAAATCTCAAAACAACCATAGCATTACCTTTACGACATGCCACTTTTGTAGGGTGCTAGTTGAATCAAAACGAGCACCCTATATCCAGGCTCGGAATTGGACCTCCATGACGCTCCCTACATTAACTCCGATGCTGTTCACTGTACCAAATATTGCGGATTTATTACAGGGAGCGTCATGGAGGTCCAGTTCCAAGCTGTTGGTCCGTCATGGATCGATCTGATGTGTCTGGTACTCAGTGACAGGAAGGACAATGGTCTCAGTGCTGAGACCATATCGAGGCCTGAGCTGTTGACAGCCCGCTAGCGTCGCCAATGACACTTGAAGCTGTGACCGGTGCATTGGTCAGGCAATAGGCAGGTTATGTCAGTGATTCCCGCGTGTTGCTGCTATATCAGTATCCCCGACACTCCGCATTTTCGAGTTGGAGCCGCTTGGTGACTGGTGGGACTGGCGGCCACTGCGGTGGGAGACAGAGTAACTCGTGTCCTTACCCCGCCCAGTCCTTCGTTTCATCCGCCTTCATTTCATTGCCCTGGCGGCCATAAGGCCAATATGGTCGGGAATCAGTCATAGCTCCTGGGAACTTGATTTAGGACTTCCAGCAATGTTATGCCCCTGTCCCACTTTGGTAACCTGATCGGAAACATCTGTAGACTTTGCGCCCCATCCAAGGTTTCCGTGCGGTTCCCGGAAGTGTTTGTCAATCTCCCTACCTGCAACCTCCGGCAACCACCTGCAACCTCTGGCAACCACCTGCAACCTCCGGGAACCGCACGGAAACGTTAAGTGGGGCGCAAAGTCGACAGAGGTTTCCGTTCAGGTTTCCTAAGTGGAATAGGAGCATTACTCGTAACTCGTCCCTAGGTTAGTTGACGTTTCATGTAGTGGGGAAAGCCGCACACATGGTGACCTTGGAGACTGGGTGGCATGTAGGATTCTACAAGGCCGCCTATGTAGAACGGCCTGGTCATATCTGCGTGACAGATGTTTGTCCTGTTGCACTGAACCGCGGCATTATGGGAGGATCACAGTGTAACATGTCTGTGTGTGTCGCCGTGTGGAGCTGTTCTGGTCTCTGAGTTGTCGCCTCAGATTTATGTCAGTTCCTCGCCAGTTGCACAAGGGCACTGCAGGGACAATCACCTTGGTGGGACTTGGTGCGCCAACACGTGACGAGACATATGCTGCCTCGGTTGTATGGGAAGCAAAGCGTTCTCTGTACCTAGGTACCATCGGTACATGTGACAATAAAATATCTTTCAATCAGTTACATATGGGCCAGGCCCAGTATGGATGGCAGCTGTCCCTCCTACACAGTCAGAACCGTTAGAATATTTGATGTAGCATTTAAAATACACATCATAAATCGACCCCATGCATTGTTGCAACTCTATCCCCTCATAATCACATGTTCACAGTTGCTGCACCAGAATGAGTCCATTCAGTGTTAGTCATTATGTCACAACCCCTGGCGTGGCATGGCTAGGACAGAGACAGAAACGTATTTTCTCCTAAAGATGAAGCAACGGGTTGGTCAGTGAGTCCTGCCGGATTTCGGCATACACTATGTACATTGTACCCAGTGTTCACTACCCTGTTAACCACGGACTGCTTTTTGATGTTTGGCGTGTCACTTTAAGTCTGTAATTCCCACAGCAGCGCTAAACTGGGAGCAGCTGGCGTGACCGTTTGTTCAGTGAATGTAATTAACGTGGTTGGCCTGGGAACTGGTACCGCTGGAGATTTCTCTCTGCTATAACAAGGGATGCCGTGAGTGTCTCATCTTTGTTTAGGCAGCAGTCTTTGTGTGCTGCATTTACAGAGAAGTAATCGCGTCACCGAGTACATGGGAGGCTCGCTACTTACTCGAATAACGAGGATTTACTATCCGACTCTTGCCGCTGTCGGTGTTCCCCGTAAGTGTTTACTCAAAGGTTCTCACCGTGTTCATCACTGTTATATCTGACATCCGTGGTGGCTGCGCGCCGTATTGACCGCTTATCTCACTGTTGTATGATTCTGGGTATGGTATTTGCCGAACTGTGGGGTTGATTTTAAAATAACCACGTTTCTTAATTCAAACGGTAGTCTCAGGGAAGATGGTCCTGTTTTATATTGACTGCAAAACGTCTAGCAGTGGGTCTGTGAACCTGCCGCCTGTGCCGCCTGCCGCCTGCCGCCTGCGTCATATCACTGTGAATGCACAGTAGATTCTGCTGTGTGGACTGATTGGAGTAACATACTGCTGATCCCACGCTTTGTGAGATACATCTTGAAATAATCCAGTATAAGTGATCAGGATAAGTGTTCAGATAATCCAGGAGTTTCCGGTAGTTACAGCACTGAGTAAAACTGTGCTGCTGACAATTACTTTCTTGCTTTTCCTTGCAAAAAATCAACCGTTGATGCTCCCGCCCGAGTGCGAGACCAGGATTGTTGCTCTGAGTCTGCAGTCAGAGAAATGATGCAGTTTCACTCCAATCACTTTCTTTATTCACAGCCGGCGTGGAATATTTCCACAACTAGGAAATAATCCCCGCTGGTCTGTAGTGAAATGCGGAAATGCTTGAAACCGCATGGCTGGGAGCATTTGTGGAAATAGAAAGAGTTAACATTTCAAATCAAAGTTTCTCTCTCGGGAAGCAAGGAAGGGAACACACACGTTAATCTGAGCGGCAGTGATGTTAGAAAGGACAAGGGCTGGAGTGTAGCGAATGTCTGGAGAAGGGATAGAATTTCACTGAATGGGTAATTGAACTACATTATTTGTGTAACGTGTTCTAAACCTGGTACACTCTGGGTGATATTGTACAATCTGGGTGCCGCTCTGCATTCTGTGTGCTGTTGTATTGTTGGTGAATTTGTACAGCTGCCCAGGATATTCCAGCATTTCCAGTTGTTGGCAATGTTTTCTGATTTCCAGCAACCACAATTTATTCTTGACTTTCCCGCTGGCCTGCGGTTGTGATGTTCCGCTTTCAGGAAGGGGCCGCTTTAGCTTCTCCCTCTGTACCTGGCTACGTTGCTTGAGTTCTGCCGTTTCAGGGCTAATGACAGTTCAGGCAGTGGTCGAGAGATGGCGCCGTATTATTGGATTGACTGAGTACATTTCAATTCTTATCTATGCTTTGTCCCAACCTGAGATCAAATCTGTATACTACACCGAGGGCACGGGTGACGGCCCAACGCGCGTCTGTTTCTGTTCCCCGTCACGTTGCTCTGTGAGGAGAACCCCGCCGGTCCATTACCCTCGCACCAACTGACTGCAGAGAGGATGTTGAACCGTTGCCGCTCCAAGTAGTGGCGGTGCTGCCAACGTGTGTGCGGTGAGGATGTCCGGCTCTATGACCGTTCTCAGTGACAAGAGGCAGCATGTGGTCCATTTGAGAATAGATGTGAGCTGCAGGACACTGGGACTGGGGCTGGCGACTGCATTGAGCTGTAGGAAAGGCAATTGGATGGGATGATCCGTGTTTGTCACAGCAAGATTCTGGGTTCGTAGTTCAGATCCCCGTGGTCACTCACTGTTAGCTGAGTGTTGCTGATTATTCTGCACGTCTCAGATTTCCCGATGCTGGCATGTTACAATTTCGTAATTTATCCTTCAATTCGCTGAGAATGTGCGGTGTTGCAGCACGTCTCAGATTTGTTGATTTTGGTTCTTGTACAAGCGTGTGCTATCCAGACTTGTGTCTTACTAGACATGACTGGCGTCAGTGTCTGGTTCTGAATGTTATGTTTCCATAGTCGGTACAATGATGTAGCTGGTAGCTCTGCGGTCTCACAGCTCAAGCGAACGAGCACTGCTTTTTATGATGTCTACGAATTCTGTTCGTGAACGCATCTGTTTCCTCAATTTGCTGCGGTTTCCTTCCCCGACCCAACATGTGCAGTTTGGTCGGTAATTCGTTACTGTAAGTTACCAGTATTCCGGCGGATGACTAAAAGTATCTGAGGTGAATTGGTGTTAATGCCGCTAAACTCTGGGTTCGTGCAAATATATGCTTGTCGTTTGACACCTGACTGTGAGCCGAAGGACATGTATTTTATACGTTTCTAGCTCCGTGCCGCATCCAATAAATTATTCTGCCAACCAGCTTGTGTGTCCAAATGGAACCGGGGTTAACAAGGCAGGCCAATCGGGTATTTAAAACAATACATTGTTTACATCTTTTCCCAGAGCTGTGATCTTCTGTTTGACGATTCCACGTAAATCACCAGTCAGGTTCCAGTTTGAGCCTTGTGTGTGGGTTATGTCAGCACACTGCACCTCTGGTGCTTTGCACTGCTGAGTGGAGTTGTGGTGATTAAGAATGGTTGGGTAGGCGGAACAACTTGAATTGGAAACCGTTTATGTGGCAGAGAGCAGGCATTTCCAGTAAAATGCGTGGAGATGGATGGTGATAATAAATGGATTCAGACGTCGCGAACGGTCCGAAACTGTCTGCATGAAAGTCTGGAAGAGGAAAGACTTACCTTGTAAACCCTCGGACGTGTAATTGAAAACACTGATCTAGAATATTATACACCCACGTTGCAAAGCCCGATTGTTCGGCACAGACACAATGAGCCAAATGGTCCACATCCATATGAGAAGCGTTCTACGAATAAACTGTTACTGTACTTGCAACTGGTTGATCAGAGAAGTCCCGCTACAGATATGCATACCATACCATGACCGTCTCCAAGGAGATTTCTTAAACTTCTACACTTGGTACACATCCGCATCAACATCCCCTTACATCTACCAACAGTTTCCTGAGTCTTTCCATTCACTAATAAGTCGGGTGAAGCTGGGGTATGCCTTGGGCATAGGGTAGGCTCCTAGCAGGGATTATCTTTCGAACACGATGGTGTACAAGCCCAACGATCTTCGGAGGTGGCAATACAGGTAGATCAGTTGGCATTGAATGTGACATTTAATTTTACCGGCCGCACCAACAACGGCTGAGTGCCTGGAACACGCTGCCAGGGTGGGGGTTTGTACTGGTTTCTGGGCCAGGTAGGGTGGTGGTGTTTCAGAGACTTTTGAATATGCCAAGAGATTTGCAGAGAATGGAAGGATATGGGTTATGCATAGGCAGACAGGAGTTAGCCTTGGCATCATGTTCGACGCGGACATTGTGGACCGAATTACCTGTTTTGTATTGTACTGTTCTGTGATCTATGTTTTGTTTTTAATCATGACTTTAATTACATTTATTCTTGAAACTCAGTAGTAAATGTCACTCGGAAATCCTTTCAGTTGAGGGTATTCTTTGTGACCGCCACATACTGTAACATCCTTCGTTCGTTCTTTCGCAGTTAACTTGGCGGCGATTGTGATACTGTCTCGGGGAAAATGCGGTCTCTCCAAATGCATCACTCGCTACCTGGTGGGAATGGCAGCGGCCGACCTCATGGTCCTCATCATTGATGTCATAATAACGTCTATTGTTGAAATGTATTTCCCGCTGTCGTTCTTCACCATCACCCCCGTGTGCTCCGTCAACTTGTCCCTGGACAGCGCAGCCATAACAATATCTGTCTGGTTCACCGTGGGGTTCACGTTTGATCGGTTTCTAGCCATTTGTTGTCAGAAGCTGAAAACAACATATTGCACCGAGCGAACGGCGAGTGTTGTTATCGGAACGATAGTTGCTCTGAGCTGTTTAATAAACGTACCGTGGTATTTTACAGTCGAATCAGTATATATTACCGATAATAAACCCAGAGGGTGTGGCTGGACACAGTCATTCTTAACCTCACCTTCATGGACTTCGTTTGAGTTGTTGTACTTTACTGTAACTGCTTGTCTCCCGTTCGTTTTGTTTTTGTTGTTCAATTCACTGACCGCCAGATACATTCTAGTCTCTGGCAGAGTCCGTAGGTTGATCCGGGGCCGCAACAGTGGAGAGAATGGCAAAGATCCGGAGATGGACAGCCGGAGGAAATCTATCGTTTTACTCTTCAGCATATCTGGCAGTTTCTTCGCGTTGTGGAGTACAGTGTTTGCATATGTTGTGGCTGAGCGCGTTTTAGGCGCTGAGTATTTCACGGACAGTGATCTTCAGACAATTTCGTTTATGCTCCAGGCTCTGAGTACCTGCACCAACACGGGTATTTATGTCCTGACCCAGAGAAAGTTCCGAGAGGAGCTGAAGAACGTGGTTACATACCCCGTTAATTTCATTGTGAAATCAATCATATCAATGGAACACTAGTATTCCCAGTCTAGTTATAAATATAGTAGAATATTGAACAGATGTATACATCTTTTTTTCAGGAGTTATCCGGGTGTGCGAATTATATAACTCAGTAGCTGCCGTATACAACCAAGCGTTCACATGAAATAAATCAGCGTCTGCAGTTCCTTTCTTCACAATATAATCTCAATATTGTCCGAGTGTAGTAATACTAGACATTTAAAATTACGGTATAACAGCGCGCTGTCACCACCTTGTGCGTGAATCACCCATGTCATTCAAAGTGACCTGAAAGAAACTATTCTAATCACTTCCAATAACTGTCTCCTTGTCGCTGGATGTCCCTGTGGGTGGGTGGGTGGAATGATCGTGGGGACCGGGTTTTCAAAGGGAACATAAACATTCGTGTCTCCTGGAGCGTCTGAATATATGTGAATAATCTATATTACTAAAAGTCTGATCTTGACCATTTCCTGTTGTTCTGTATATTGATTTTAGAAAAAAACTCTGCCACTTACGCAGGGCCGGTTTTACGTACAAACTTCACAAGCTTAAGCTTAGGGCCTGAGATCAATCAGGGCCTCAGGCAGGGACCGGATTTACCTATAGGCTTTATAGGCTGAATAGGCCTTAAAATCTGGGGGGCCGCCGGTGTGTATCCGCTGGTGCTCCCGTAGGACCCGTGCTCTCTTGAAACCCTCGCCGCAGCGGGAGCAGCTGCTCGCCGCCTTGAGCCCGCTGGTGCTGCCGCAACCCCTGCGAGCTGTCAAATGACTCATCGCAGTACGGGCAGTCGTAGTGCTGGCCACCTGTGTGCACGCGCTGGTGAGACAGACCATGAGAGGCCATGGCAGAGCGCTCTCCACACACCGGGCTGGGGAAGGGTCGGTCGCTGTCGTGCACCTGCTGGTGGGACAGCAAGCTGGTGGGGCAGGTGAAGCCCATGCCTCACTGGGCGCAGGTGAACGGGCGCTCGGTGGAGTGGATGCGTTGGTGCTCCAGCAGGTTGTTGGACTGGGTACACCTTGCCGCAGTCGCTGCAGGTGTAGGGCCGCTCCACGGTGTGCAGGCACCTGTGCAATTTCAGGTCATTGGACGACTTGAAGCCTTTGCTGCAGTCGGAGCAGGTGAAATGAAAATTAGAGCACATGGTAGGGTGTTGACATGGATAGAAAATTGGTTGGCAGACCGGAAGCAAAGAGTAGGAGTGAACGGGTCCTTTTCAGAATGGCAGGCAGCGGCGAGTGGAGTGCCGCAAGTCTCGGTGTTGGGGCCGCAACTGTTTACTATATATATTAATTATTTGGAAGAGGGAATTAGGAGCAACACTAGCAAGTTTGCGGATGACACAAAGCTGGGTGGCAGTGTGAGCTGTGAAGAGGATGTTAGGAGGGTGCAGGTTGAGTGAGTGGGCAGATACGTGGAAGATGCAGTATAATATAGATAAATGTGCGGTTATCCACTTTTTCGGCAAAAAGAAAGGGGCAGATTATTATCTCAATGGGGTTAAGTTAGGTAAGGGGTAGATGCAGCGAGACCTGGGTGTCCTTGTACACCAGTCACTGAAAGTTGGCTTACAGGTACAGCAGGCAGTGAAGGAAGCTAATGGAATGTTGGCCTTCATAACAAGAGGATTTCAGTATAGGAGTAAAGAGGTTCTTCTGCAGTTGTATATGGCTCTGGTGAAACCACATCTGGAACATTGTGTACAGTTTTTGTCTCCTAATTTGAGGAAGGACATCCTTGTGATTGAAGCAATACAGCATAGGTTCACGAGATTGATCCCTGGGATAGCGGGACGTTCATAAAAGGAAAGACTGAAAACACTAGGCTTGTATTCACTGAAGTTTAGAAGCATGAGGGGGTATCTTATAGAAACAAATAAAATTATAAATGGACTGTACAAGCTAGATGCAGGTAAAATGTTCCCAATGTTGGGCGAGTCCAGAACCAGGGGCCACATTTGTGAATTTGTGGAATTCTCTGCCACAGAGGGCAGTGGAGGCCAAGTCACTGGATGGATTTAAGAGAGGGTTAGATAGAGCTCTAGGGGTTAATGGAGTCAAGGGATATGCGGAGAAGGCAGGCACGAGTTATTGATAGGGGACGATCAGCCATGCTCAAAATGACTGGCGGTGCGGGCTCAAAGGGCCGAGGGGCTGCCTCCTACATCTATTTTCTATGTTTCTATGTAAGGGCCGCTCTCCCCTGTGCACCCGCTGGTGACCGCACAGCCAGCACAACCGGGCAAAACTCTTGCCGCAGGAGGAGCAGCCATAGAGCTTCTCGCCCATGTGCACGAGCCGGTGCATCTTTAGTTCCCGCGCCGTCTTGAAGCTCTTGCCACAGAGGGAGCAGTTAAAGGGACGTTAACCTGTGTGCACCCGCCGGTGGATCACCAGCTGGCTCGAGTGCTGCCAGGCCTTGCCACACACGTCGCACTCATAACGCTCTCCATGTGGTCCTCCACTGAAGCTCAGCCAATCGAAGCTCAGCCCGCACACCGAGCGGGGGCGCGGGGGGGGGGGGGGGGGGGGGGGGGGGGGGAGGGCGGGGGGTGGAGGGGGCGCTCACCGGCACACTGGCCGCCCTCAATGACTGCTCACATCCCCTTCTCTCCGTCCACGGCAACAGCTCCTGATCATAGAAACATAGAAACATAGAAAATACGTGCAGGAGTAGGCCATTCGGCACTTCGAGCCTGCACCGCCATTCAATATGATCATGGTTGATCATCTAACTCAGTATCCTGGACCTGCTTTCTCTCCATACCCCCTGATCCCTTTAGCCACAAGGGCCACGTCTAACTCCCTCTTAAATATAGCCAATGAACTGGCCTCAACTACCTTATGCGGCAGCGAATTCCAGAGATTCACCACTCTCTGTGTAAAAAATGTTTTCCTCATCTCAGCCCTAAAAGATTACCCCTTTATCCTGAAACTGTGACCTTCTGTTCTGATCTTCCCCAACATTGGGATCAATCTTCCTGCATCTAGCCTGTCCAACCCCTTACGTGAACATTACTGGTGCTTGAGGGGGGGGGGGGGGGGGGGGGAGCGGAGGGTGGGGGGTGGTGAAGTTTGGGGGCAGGAGGAGGTGAATTGTGAAGATACGAGGGGGGAAGGAGGGGAGAGGTGGTGAAGAGGCAAGGGGGGAAGTGGGGAAGGGGGATGAGGACGGTGGAAGTGAGGGGAGGGGGGCAGAGCCACGTGGGGAGGCATGCTTCATGGGAAGAAGGTCACACAGTGCTGGAGTCACTCAGGGGGGTCGGGCAGCTGTGGAGAGAGGGAATGCGTAACGTTTCGGGTCGAGACCCTCCTTCAGTCTGATGGGAAGTACAGAGACAAGGAAGTATAAGGAGTGAAACACGACAAAGGTAATGGGGTTCAAGGAAAATGTAGATTAGATCATTGTTAGTTGGGAGAAGGTAACAGGCAATAGGTGCAGGAGTAGGCCATTCTGCCCTTCGAGCCAGCACCGCCATTCAATATTATCATGGCTGATCATCCAGAATCTAAGTACCCCGTTCCTGCTTTTTTCCCCATATCCCTTGATCCCGTTAGCCTTTGAGCTAAATCTAACTTAAAAATCTAGTCTTGAAAACATCCAGTGAATAAGCGAGTTCGGTATTCTGACTGCACATGCCCAGGTCATAGGTCACACGCTATAAACATTCTCATAAACATGCTATAAACATGGGGGGCAGTGTTAGCTGTGAGGAGGATGCTAGGAGACTGCAAGGTGACTTGGATAGGCTGGGTGAGTGGGCAAATGTTTGGCAGATGCAGTATAATGTGGATAAATGTGAGGTTCTCCATTTTGGTGGCAAAAACAGGAAAGCAGACTATTATCTAAATGGTGGCCGACTAGGAAAAGGGGAGATGCAGCGAGACCTGGGTGTCATGGTACACCAGTCATTGAAAGTGGGCATGCAGGTGCAGCAGGCAGCGAAGAAAGCGAATGGTATGTTAGCTTTCATAGCAAAGGGATTTGAGTATAGGAGCAGGGAGGTTCTACTGCAGTTGTACAGGGTCTTGGTGAGACCACACCTGGAGTATTGCGTACAGTTTTGGTCTCCAAATCTGAGGAAGGACATTATTGCCATAGAGGGAGTGCAGAGAAGGTTCACCAGACTGATTCCTGGGATGTCAGGACTGTCTTATGAAGAAAGACTGGATAGACTTGGTTTATACTCTCTAGAATTTAGGAGATTGAGAGGGGATCTTACAGAAACTTACAAAATTCTTAAGGGGTTGGACAGGCTAGATGCAGGAAGATTGCTCCCGATGTTGGGGAAGTCCAGGACAAGGGGTCACAGCTTAAGGATAAGGGGGACATCCTTTAAAACCGAGATGAGAAGAACTTTTTTCACACAGAGAGTGGTGAATCTCTGGAACTCCCTGCCACAGAGGGTAGTCGAGGCCAGTTCATTGGCTATATTTAAGAGGGAGTTAGATGTGGCCCTTGTGGCTAAGGGGATCAGAGGGTATGGAGAGAAGGCAGGTACGGGATACTGAGTTGGATGATCAGCCATGATCATATTGAATGGCGGTGCAGGCTCGGAGGGCCGAATGGCCTACTCCTGCACCTAATTTCTATGTTTCTATGTTTCTATGTTTTTCGGCAGCTGTGCTGCTGTGTGGGTGCAGGTCTGCGTTTCGCCCGTGGTTGGGCCCGGGTCTCCGACACTGTGGGCGCTGTTCAGTTGCTGCTGGGCCGTCCCCGTCCCCTCACAGGTGTCTTGTCCCTGTCCGGAGGTGGCCGGGTTGGCCCTGGGCTGGCGGGGCGGTGGTGGCCCCGGGCTAGCAGCCGGCACGTGAGGGGATGGGGGGCGGGGGTAAGGGTGGGAGGTCTGGCTCCGGCCCGGCTCTGCTCCAGCTCCCGGGGGATATTCCTGGGCGGGCCGTGGACCGTCGGCTGCGCCTCTCGCCTTGTCCAGTTGCTGTCGTTGGTCACGTCGGTGCCGGCGGGAGCCGAGCGCTGGTCATCGGTGGGAATGTACATGGGAAGCTGCGGTGGGTCGGCGGGACAGGCAACATCTCTGGAAAAGGGTTTCGACCTGAAACATCACCCATTCCTTTTCTCCGGGGATGCTGCCTGTCCCGCTGAGACGCTGCAGCGTTTTGTGTTTCCCCCGTTGATGGCTGGTGCTCGGCTTTCACCGGCGCCCGGGGAAGTTGGCCGGCGGTCTCTGGGTGGGGCGGCGAGTGCGGCTGGCTGTCCCCGGCTCGTCGTGGAATGGGATCCTCGGGAGTTGGAGTGAGGTTGGGCTGGGTTTGGCGCTTCTTCTCCGCGCTGGCTGTGGGCCTGGGGCCGCTGCTGCTGCGGGTCGGTGGCCTGTCGGTCCTGTTCGCCCCGGACATCTCCGGCCGCCCCCCGGGCGTGGATGGGGCACTCGGGGGGACTGGGACGGTCCAGTGACGGTTTGGCAGCCCTTGCGGCGCCGGGGACTCGGGTTTGATCCTGGCTGCGGATGAGGTGCGGGTCTGTGTGCGCGCAGCAGCGCAGCTGCCGAGAATGTCTCTCCTCGTCACCACATCTGCGCCCTCTATCTCTCGCTGTTGCACCCCGCTCTCTCACTAACTGGCACCCCCGCTCCTCAGATTAAATATATTTTCACACATAAATTATGAATAGGAATAGAAAATTAAGAAAGAGGCGAAGATAGTAGGTTGTGGGAGAGCTGGGAAGGGAAGGAGAAAAAGGGAGTAAGCAAGGACTACCTGAAATTGGAGAAGTCAGTGTTCATACCGCAGGAATGTAAACGACTCAAGCAAAATATGAAGTGTTGCTCCTCCAATTTGCGGTGGGACTCACTCTGGCCATGGAGGAGGCCCAGGACAGAAAGGTTGGATTCGGAATGGAATGGGGAGTTGAAGTGATGAACCACCGGGAGATCAGGTTGGTAAATGCGAACTGAGCAGGGGTGTTGGGCGAAGCGATCGCCAAGCCTCCGCTTGGTCTCATCGATGTAGAGCAGTTGACACCTAGAACAGCAGATGCAATAGATGACGTTGAAGGAGGTGCAGGTGAACCTCTGCCGCACCTGGATAGATTGCTTGGGTCCTTGGATGGAGTCAAGGGGGAGGTAAAGCGACAAGTGTAGCAATTCCTGCGGTTGCAAGGGTAGGTAAAATGTTGGAGGATTATCTGTTGTATGTGGTGGGGTGGAAGGTGAGGACAAGGCGGACTCCGCCCTTGTTACGAGTGGGAGGTGGGGGGTAGGGAGTGAGAGCAGAGCAACGAGATATAGATGAGACCCTGGCGAGAGCCTCATCTGCAGACAAAGAGGGGAACCCCCGTACACTAAAAAATGAGGACATCTCCGCTGCCCTGGGCGCAGATGCGGCCTAGAAGGAGGAATTGGGAGTAGGGCATAGAGTCCTTACAGGAAGCAGGGTGGGAAGAAGTGTAGTCCAGATAGCATGGGAGTCTGGGTTTGTTGTAGATGTCAGAAAGTCATGTAGAAACATAGAACATAGAAATTAGGTGCAGGAGTAGGCCATTCGGCCCTTCGAGCCTGCACCGCCATTCAATATGATCATGGCTGATCATCCAACTCAGTATCCCGTACCTGCCTTCTCTCCATACCCTCTGATCCCCTTAGCCACAAGGGCCACATCTAACTCCCTCTTAAATATAGCGTAGATGTCGGAAAGCCATGACTCCCAGAGAGCTATGTGAGTCAGTGCGTTTGTAGTAGAGAATTCTGAGGCAGAAAATTCCACTGATTTACAACTCTCTGTGTGAAAAAGTATCTCCTCATCTCAGTCCTTAATGGCCTACCACTTATTCTTAAACTGTGCCCCTTGGTTGTGGACTCCCCCCACATCGGGGACATGTTTTCTGAATCTACCCTGACCAATCCTTTAATAATGGTATATGTTTATATATGTTTCTAGAAGATCCCTTCTCTTCCTTCTAAATTCCAGCGAATAGCACCCCAGTGAACATATTTTTTCATTATTTGTCAGTCCCGCCATCCCGGGAATTAACCTGTTTAAGAAAGACCTGCAGATGCTGGAAAAATCGAAGGCAGACCAAAATGCTGGTGAAACTCAGCGGGTGAGGCAGCATCTATGGAGTGAAGGAATTCCTTTGTTCCATAAATGCTGCCTCAACTGCTGAATGTCTCCAGCATTTTTGTATATCTGCGGGAATTTGCAGTCCGTCTGTTCTTTTGTTCTTTTTGGCCTGTTAAGTGGATGTCTCGCTTTTTGTATTTATATTATTTTTAGCTGCATTGCCTCAATAGCAAGAATGTCCTTCCTCAAATTAGGAGACCAAAATTGCACACAATACTCCAGGTGCGGTCTCACCAGTGCCCCGTACAACTGCAGTAGGACCTCCTTGTTCCTAAACTCAAATCCTCTCGCAATACAATACAATATAATTTATTTGTTGTCATTTGAAATTTGGTTTCTGCTGTCATACAAACAAATAGACGAACCAAGACACAACACAATTTACACAAACATCCATCACAGCGAATCTCCTCCTCACTGTGATGGAAGGCAATGTCTTATCTCTCCCCTGCACTCCCCATTCTCCTCCCGATGTCAGAGTCAAAGCCCCCGGCGGGCGCTAGCATGTCCCGCGGCCATTTAAAGACGCGCCGGGCGATGTAAGGCCCTGCTCCACGTCATCCTCAACCCCGCAACTCGGGCGGGAGAAGTCGCCGTTGCGGAAGCCCCGAAAAGCGGTCTACTACCAGGGACCCGCGAGTTCCCGATGTCACCGTCCACCGCGCCGGCGGCTGATTCCTTACTAACCCCTTCTTAACCAACCTTTCTCTTTATTGAACCTTGTCAAAGGCCTCACTGAACAACATCCACCACTTTAACCTGATAAATTTCCCTAATAACCTTTTCAAAAAAACTCAAGATTAGTCGAACATCACAATCACAAATCCATGCTAATTCTTCTTAATCCTACCCTATTTATCCAAATTCCTATATATTGTCTTTAGTATCCTTTCCATTATTTTTCTCACCACTGATGTCAAACAACGTTCTTGTTAAAACTCTACTCTTCTTTGTCCTCCTGTTCACTTACCTCAGGGCTATTATCTATTCGTACCTGCGGGACAGCCCTCATGTAATTATTGAAATGGTACTAGGTATATCAACCTTCTAAACGAACACCGGTCGGTGATTTAGAAAACTCATACATACACCTTGTCTTCAGGTTTAAAGGGTCCTTCCTCCTGGTCCATCTCCGACAGCTTTTACTTTACCTGTTCATAAATAGACTTGTATATCATAATTAACTGTTTCATATACTTTGTAAATTCTATCTTTAACTGTTCCAAACTCGGTCCCTTGTAGGGACTTCTCCATTGTGCCACCTGCTGGTTAGTTTGCATTCAACATTTCTTCAGTGCCAATGGCAGAGCATTACACAAATCGTATTTATATTAACCTTCAATGTTCCATTTATTCTTTCCATCAAATGAAAACAATCCGTTGTCAAAGCTGATTTCTGTAGGTCTACCAAACCTCTTAATTACCTTATTCATCATAAACGGCACTACAGTGCTCATACCTAAATCGATTCAGACTTACCCTAGACATATCTTCCAGATGCTGTTCCGGCTGCTTCGTCTGCATTTTGCTGGGACGGCGTTCTGGCGGCGGTGACCTGAGTCCTGGGTTCAGCCGCGGGCCAGCAGCTGCGTCCGCTGGACAGGAGGGCGGCAGCTTCGACCACCCCGGGCCGCGGTGTTTGAGCCGGCCCATTCGCGGGGTTCGTTAAGCCGCGGGACTGTTGTGCCATCGCCCGGTGGGGTATCGCATCAGCGCAGAGGGAGAAGAGGAGGGAAGAGACAGTAACCCTAAGATTTTTTGCCTCCACCACATTGAGGAGGTGCTTGGAGGATACACTGTGGTGGATGTTAATTTGTGTTTATTGTTGTTTATTATTGTATTTTTGTATGTATGACTGCAGGCACGAAATTTCGTTCAGACCGTAAGGTCTGAATGACAATAAAGGTATTCAATTCAATTCAATTCAATTTTAATTTAACTTCTTTGACATGTACTTTTTCCGTTTCACCATACAATTTCAACATATTCCAATCTAGTCTGAACTATATCTTGCCTTTCCCAAGGTCATCATCCGCTGTCTTATATTCTGAAGTATTTTTCTCTCTCTCTCTCTCTTCACTTGTGGAACAAACCAACAAATTGTCCACGTCATCAAATACTTTCTAAGGGTATACCTTCCAACTCTGCCTTTATCATCTGATTTAAAAAACCTACGTCATCCTAGCCTTTCTTGACATCCTTCTTTAAATCCCTTTCTCTCTCTTGGGGACCCCAGTCCTGTTAGGGCATATATCCAGATTAATTTCACTCCTGATAGGACTTTTCGAGGAAAAGTTCACCAAGACATGTATTATTTGGCATGTAATTCTCTGGCCCCGCTTGGTTCCGTCATAGGACTCACTTATGTCAGTTCATCACTTATTTCAGTCTTTTCAACCAGGTCCTTTGTTCATTGACATCGACTGCATAGACCAACTGTTTGCTGAATCGGGGGTTGAAAATAAATGACAATCCCACCACCTCAGTCAATTCTGCTTGACTTTAAGTAGAATGACTTCACACCACAATAGGTCATAATATAATGTTCATCAACTGGTTGCCTTCTTTTTTTTTGTTCATTTTCAACTCTCCACCTTTTCAGCCGGTTTTCCAGATAGGCTACATTATTTGCTTGTGTATTTCCCCTTTGTTCCTTGGGGTTCGCCTTAAGTGGGTAACATTGTCTGAGGGCCTGCCATACCCTCGGTCTCACTGTGTCAAACAGTCAATGACGGCATCCAACCAGAAGATGGCGCTGTGGCCGGTAGTCAGGCTGCAGTGACGACATCCGGCTGGAAGGTGGCGCTGTGACGGCGGTGAGGCTGCAGTGACGGCAGCTGACCTGACGGTGGCGCTGTTGCCGGTAAGTTTATGAGCGGTGGCCATGTTTGTAGTCTTTTGCCGGCCAACTGTAACAGTTTATACCATCCATCTTTAGTAGTTCTGCCACTTAGTGGTTCCTATCACTTTTACCCACGGTGCCTTCAAATCTTCCATGGTCAATAATCGTCCCACGTTCTCCTCCTCCAAAGCCCTAATGCATTTCCTCCCCCATCAGGGATATAGGGTGAGGTTTTTTTTTTTTTTTTTTAATTATAATAGCCCTCTCAGTTTATGGGTGCCCCAAGGGATAATCTGTGTCATCCTGTCGTCTCCTACTTCCGTTTCTCTGTCTCTGTCTCTCTCTTTCTGTGTCTCTGTTTTACCTCTCTCTGTGTCTGTCTGTCTGTCTCTCTCTCTCTCTCTCTCTCTCTCTCTCTCTCTGTCTGTCTGTGTGTGTGTCTGTGTGTGTGTGTGTGTGTGTGTGTGTGTGTGTGTGTGTGTGTGTGTGTGTGTGTGTGTGTGTGTGTGTGTGTCTGTGTGTGTGTGTGTGTGTGTGTGTGTGTGTGACTGTCTGTGTGTGTGTGTGTGTGTGTCTGTGTGTGTGTGTGTGTGGGTGTGTGTGTGTGTGTGTCTGTCTGTGTCTGTGTGTGTGTGTGCGTGCGTGTGCGTGTGTGTGTGTGTGTGTGTGTCTGTCTGTGTGTGTGTGTGTGTGTGTGTCTGTGTGTGTGTGTGTGTGTGTGTGTGTGTGTGTGTGTGTGTGTGTGTGTGTGTGTGTGTGTGTGTGTGTGTGTGTGTGTGTGTGTGTGTGTGTGTGTGTGTGTGTGTGTGTCTCTCTCTCTCTCTTTCTGTATTTCTCAACTTGAATGTCTACCATAAAACAACAAACCATAAAAGCTGGTCACGTTTCATCAATTAACTTATTTCCAATTATTTCAATCCATATTCACCATTATTTTAAATGTCCAATTCCTAACACTAGTAACAATTTTCCAAATTAATTTTACTGACAAGAAATCTAAAAGAACATCAAGAAAAGATTAAAAGAAACCCAAAAGCTGATTTTTACAACTTCCCCTTTTCAGGTTACAAGGATACAATGAGTTAATTTTGCTGCTTGTTCATAATCCCCCACGGCCCGCAGCATACCCAACCACAGTGGAAATTCCCGCCTCCGTCTGCGCTCAACTCTACAACTTGCTCATTCCAACCTTACTAACAACCACGATGTGATCCACAAATGCAACAAACAAAACAATTATCACATATATTAACTTCCTCCTTCATTCCAAACCGGTTTTAACACAAAAATCACATTCGTTCCATTCTTACTTCAAATAGATTATTCAATTTATATCTTATCTCCCTGTCCGATTAACCCTGTCCCGTACTCTTCTCCCCGGCCCCTGCCGTATCTTTCTTCACACCCCCCCTCTCCCGTGGCCTCTGCCGTCTCCACTCTCTCTACCTCGGCAGTAACTCCCCCTCCATCCTGTCTCTCTCTGTTCCTTATCTACTACTTGTGTTTTGCTGCCTGCAACATAATCTTTGTTTTTCCCTTCTGTGAAGAGATTAACCCTTGATGGCCATCAACTCCTCCCATGTATAAGTGTTTGACCCAAGGAATTGATCAAAATGTTCTGTCAGACCTAAAGGATCTTCAAGGAGGCTTTTTCATCTCCTTCCTGAAGTCCCTCACTTCGGAACTGGTTAAGGGGATATTAACAAACCCCCTTCCCCCTTGGGGTCCTCTCATGGGTACCTCCCTCAGGGGTCTAATTTTTACCGACCTTCTTTTTAACCTGCCGACCCTTTGACTCCCCGTCCTGGTGGCGGGGGATTTAAATCTACCCCGGCCCCTGTCTTCTCTCCTCCCTGGGTATGCCTGCCCCCAGCGGCTCAGCATTCGCCCCAACGGTCTATTAGGCAGAATGCGAGGACGCTCTTTCCTTGGTCCCTTTTTCTTAACACCGTGTTTATCATACCTGCCTTGCCCGTACAGACCCCTGAATCCTTCAGGGCCGTAACGACAAGGTCTTAATACCTGCCTTGCCAGTACTTCAGGGAGGTAACCTTCAGGGCGGTAACCACAAGGTCTTACCCCAATCGCCCAGGAAGTACTGAATAGTCATTTTTCCTACCTGGGTTCCGTGCACAGGAATTGCTCGATTGCTTTTTCGCAATTTCCAACGACTCCCACTTGTTATCACTTGTTTCTCGAGTCTCTGTGTGGTCCGGATACTACTCGCTCAAATAGCTGACGGCAAGCAAGGAGTCTGAGACCGCTGAACTCAGAGGGGTGCACCTTCCCTTCGTCCGTCTACACCCGTCAGCTGGGCGGAGTATTTGATCCCGGAACCGAGCCCCCAAAGTTGTGAGATTCAAAATCACAAATGCTCAGAGACAAAGTCAGAGAAACAAGTTTATCTCATTTATTACATTTCTGCGCAGAAAAGGGTGCCTCTCCTCTATCGCCCTCTAGAGACACTACGAGATGGAGATGCTTTCTATTTTTATACATTTCATTTTTCAATTGTCACACCCTCATCCCTCCACTTTGAGCTCCTTCCAATCATAACACTAAAGCTTTCATTCCCACGAGAACGTCCTGAAAAGCCTCTCGACGTCAAGGTTACCTCCCACAACATGCATCGCATGTGCATTTAAATTAAGCATCTTGTCATAGTAGGTGTGTGTTAATATTCATGTTATCTCATTAGGCATGCGTAGTTGTGTTTCACCCCTTGCCCTTCTTCACTCTGCCTCAGTTCCCTTAAAGGCTTCTGTTGAAGTATTTCTATCTGCTACTTTTTATCTAGAATTTCTCTGTTCTGTATATTGTTACTTTATATCCTACCAGCAGTCTGGCTTCTGCTGACATCTTATTTCTTCCTAAGTTATATTTTTCAGAGTTCTAGTATACATCAACCATCCCTATTAACCCTTTTCTCACAGAACCCCTTAGGATTTGTGTACGTTTCTATAAGATTCCCCCTCAATCTTCCAAATTCTAGCGAGTACCAGCCAAGTCTATCCAGTCTTTCTTCAAATGAAAGTCCTGACATCCCAGGAATCAGTCTGGTGAACCTTCTCTGTACTCCCTCTAGGGCATGAATGTCTTCTATAAGTTCTATAAGTTTCTCTAAGGTCCCCCCTCAATCTTCTAAATTCTAGTAGGGAGACGGACAAAAACCACCGGGAACCGCACGGAAACCTTGGGTGGGGCGCACATTCTCCAGATGTTTCCGTTCGGGTTTCCTAAGTGGGACAGGGGGTTGACGCGACTATTGAAACGCCCAATGATCCTCGGTTGTGACGGTCGAGATGCCGATGGTTCTTTGCGCCGTTCGAAGAACAGGTCGCTTCTGTTGCGTCACTCACGCTGAGAACCAATCGGCGTTCTCTTTGCCTTTGTCTCCGCGTTCCACGGGTCGCTGGCGGCCAATCACAGCGCGACCCGGGTGTATGAACGTTCTATTCGGGCGGGGTATAAAAGGGACGCGTTCGGCGAATTCGACACATTGTCTGGAGCTGAGAGACTGGAAGGGACATCATGGTGGGTGATCCCGGGGCTGGGCGGCGGGGCGTCGTGTGAAACCGGCGATGGGGAGAGCCGGGATAACTCCAGATAACTCCAGAAAACCGGGAACGAAGGCCCATAGGTGGAGAGTGATTCCGCGGTGACCAAGCTGGGCAAACGCGTTGATCCAGTCGCACACTGTGGTGTGGCGTGGGGGAAATGTTAGCACTCGGAACCGATATCCGTGGGAATAACACAATCATCTCTTCCGCGTTTCCTCCACCGACCCACTCCCTCTTTCGCTCTCTCTCCAGCATGAGTGTATCTCCATCCACATCGGCCAGGCCGGTGTTCAGGTCGGCAACGCTTGCTGGGAGCTCTATTGCCTGGAGCACGAGATCCAGCCGGATGGACAGAGGCCCAGCGACAAGACCATCGGGGGCGGCGACGACTCCTTCAACACCTTCTTCAGCGAGACGGGGAGGGGGGGGGAGTGGGGGGGGGGGGGCAAGCACGTCCCCAGGGCCGTGTTCATTTATCTGGAGCCCACGGTGATCGGTAAGGTGAAACGGGAGAGTCCTGACATGTTGAGCCTTGTCTGAAACCTTCCCCGCGGCGTTTGCCGAGGGGCGTGTGATTCTTAATGAACCAGTTTCTGAATGAACTGGTCCATTCTCGGGTTGCTGTTTGCTCCCCTGTAGATGAAGTGCGGACCGGCACATGCTCTTTCACCCCGAGCAGCTCATCACCGGCAAGGAGGACGCGGCCAACAACTACGCCCGGGGCCACTGCTCCATCGGCAAGGAGATCGTCGACCTGGTCCTGGATCGCATCCGGAAGCTGGTACGTTGTGGATCCGAATCCAACCGTGAACCAGCGCCCGTTATTCAACGATCTGGCGCTCCTGGTTCGCCCGCGACAAGTCCGCACTTGGTGAATGACCTATCCCTCAGAATACTCTCTAGCAACTTTCCAACTCCAGATGTTACACACAAATTACTGTTGTTAGGGTGCGACCACAGAGGTTAGACACCTCTCCAGAGGATCAGTTTACTCCTGCAACATTCACACTCACCCCACCTTTCTCCTTCTCAATGCTCTCCGCTTTATCTGCCCACAGGCCGACCAGTGCACCGGACTGCAGGGGTTCCTCATCTTCCACAGTTTCGGGGCGGCACCGGCTCGGGTTTCACCTCCCTCCTCGTGGAGAGACTGTCCGTCGACTACGGCAAGAAATCCAAGCTGGAGTTTTCCGCCAGCGAGAAAATAAAGGGGACTGTGGTAACGTGATTTGATAGTTTATTGTGGAACGCCGAGGTTGAAGAGAGACTTGATGGAGGTATAAACATTATGAGAGTTATGCTCCTGTCCCACTTAGGAAACCAGAATGAAACCTCTGGAGACTTTGCACGTCATCCAAGGTTTCCGTGCGGTTCCCGGAGGTTTTTGTCAGTCTCCCTACCTGTTTCCACTACCTGCAACCTCCGGCAACCACCTGCTTCCACTACCTGCAACCTCCGGGAACCGCACGGAACCCTTGGGTGGGGCGCAAAATCTCCAGAGGTTTCCGTTCAGGTTTCCTAAGTGGGACAGGGGCATAATAAGAGATAGGGTAGGAAACACCGCAGGTTACCCATGGTGGAAAAGTGTAACCCCAGAGGGGTAGCTATGAAATAAAAGGAGGACATTTTAACGAACATGTGCGGCGTAGTTCCTTCGACCCGTCTATTGGAAAGGCTTTTCAATATACGCGTCGAAGTGCCGTGAATAGAGGGATATGGATCATGTACTGGCAGATGAGATAAGTCTAACTTGGCAGCATGTTCGGCGCAAATCCTGTGGGCCGCTGGTTCCGTTCCTGAGCTGTACTGTGGTATGTTGTGGTCTATGAACACTGGAGTATCTCCCATTGTCGGCGCCCGGTCAGCCCGCTCCATCAGCACAAGGAGTTTCAATGACTGGAACGTTGAGGTCCTTGGACCCCCGTGCTCTTTCAAGAAACAGATTGCTTCCCCCAATAGCCAATCCCCGTCTTTACAATCATCCCCATCCCGAGATACATCAGTGTGACGATTTGTGAGAGGCGATGATTTACGATGCCAGGACTCGTAGGATTGAGATTTAAAATGTTTGGAATAAAGACAGCTGAGTAATGTTCCTGTGGAGGTATATGAACCCATGAGCGGCATAGATAGAGTTCATGCACAGAAACCTTCAGCACCAAAGATGAATCAAAAACTAGAGGGCATAGGATCTAGATGAGAGGGGAAAGAGTTATAGGAAACTGAGGGGACATATAATTCGCAGGCGGTGGTGGGTACATGGAACGAGGTTCCATGTGATCTAGTAGAGGCAGGTACAGTAACATTTAAAGGATATGTATGCAGTTTTGTGTCGGAGAATTGGATAGAATGATATTCGCCAAACGTGGGCAAATTGGATGATCAGAGATGAGGCGGCATGGTGGGCATGGACAAGTTGGGCCGAAGGGTCTGCTTCCACGGTCTGAAACTGTAGACATTAAGCAATTGTGCCTTTGCGAAGGACGCAATAGCAAACTATGTCTCAAATATATATATATTTTTTTATTTTATTTTTTTATTAGAAGTACGGTAAATTACAATAACACACAACACATATATCTTAATACATTTTTTTGTACCGCTTCATTTTTTTTTAAGCTTTAAGAAAAAGATAGAAGTAAGGAAAGTAAAGAAGGTGCGCAAGAGTCGTGAAGTGCAAGAGAGTGTTGGGAAAAGAAAGCCCCTTAGAAAAGAAGTTAGAGAAGGAAGTAAAGTAAGAAAGTAGACCCTAGAAAAGAAAGAAAAAGAAAGTAAGGACAATCGCTCTATTATAACATTAAACTCCGCAGAAAGACTACCAACCAAATCTGTTTTTGTTGTTTTACCTCCCATTGCCAGGTCCTGATACCATTTATTTATTTATTTATTTTTAAAATTACTATTGCACCTCATGCTTGTAATAGGTCCATAAACGTAGACCACGTCTTTTGGAATTGGTTTGCTTTTCCTGCTAAGAGGAATCTCATCTCTTCCAGATGTAATGTTTCAAACATATTTGATGTCCACATTTTTATTGTTGGTGTGGGCGCATTTTTCCAGAATTTAAGTATGAGCTTTTTTCCCATTATTAGCCCGTAATTGAGTAAATTCTTCTGATACACGTTTAATTCAGGGATACCTTCCGATATCCCAAAAATGATCCATTCTGGTTTTGGTACCAGTTTTATTTTAGTTAATTTTGAAAAAATATCAAATATTCCATGCCAGAATTTTTGGATTTTTGTACAAAAAACAAAAGAATGCGCTATGGTAGCTTCTTGACACAGACATTTATCACAGATTGGTGAAACATTAGGAAAGATTTTATTTAATTTAGTTTTTGAATAATATAGTCTATGTAATGTTTTGAATTGGATAAGCGTATGTCGTACATTGATCGAGCATTATGCACCTGCAGTAAATGATTATCCCAGCTCTCTTTTGAAATTTTTATAGCTAATTCTTGTTCCCAGTCTCTTCTAATTCCATCTGTTGTGGGTATTTCTATGTTTAAAATGATATTATATAAGTACGATATTAAATTAGCTGATTCCGCCTTTGTCTTCATTGCTTCATCCAGTAAGTCGGAAGGCATATTATGATAGTCTTTTGTGTATTTTTTCAAATAATCACAAATTTGAAGATATTTAAAATATTGGTTATTTTTCAAATTAAATTTCAGTTGTAGTTGTTGAAATGATAGTAATTTTCCCACTTCATACAGATCTTCGAGCGTTTTGATTCCCATTCTTTCCCATTGTATAAATGATTTGTCTATGATTGATGGTTTAAACGATGGGTTATTGGCTATTGGTATTGAGAGAGATAGGTTTCTTAATTTTAGTTTCTGTTTTATTTGTTTCCATGTTCTAATTGTGCTATGTATAATTGGGTTTTTATTATAATTTTTATTATTCAGATTTATTGGTGAGAGGATAATCGCTCCTATATTACTCGGGGAGCAGTCCCCTTTTTCCATTACAATCCAGTCCGCCTGCTGGGCAGAATTGTCGAGCAGGTGAATCATATTTTTAATATTTACTGCCCAATTATAATACATAAAGTTAGGGAGCGCTAGACCCCCCCCACTCTTTTCGTTTATTAAGGTATGTTCTTTGTATTCTATGGGGTTTATAATCCCATATGAAATTTGTAATGTCTGAGTCCAATGTTTTGAAAAACTTTTTTGGGAGATATATAGGTATTGATTGAAATAGGGATAGAATTTGTGGTAAGAAAATCATTTTAATAGCGTTTATTCTGCCTATTAAGGACATCGGAAGTGTTTTCCAGAATTTAATCAAATTATTTAATTTCTTAAGTAAGGGATTATATATAATTGGCTTTAAACATATCCTGGTAATTTCTAGTAATATTCTGTAGCTATTTTAAAGGGGAATTTCCTGAGGTGTGTTGAGTCTTTTGGTTTTATCGACATAATTTCACTTTTGTTCCAATTTATTGAAAATAACTAATCTTTCCAGATATACAACAAAATTCACTCTTCCTCTTCCGCCTTCCTGTCCAGATCCGCCGAATCGATGCCCACTTCCTCGTAGTCCTTCTCCAACGACGCTATGTCCTCCCGCGCGTCCTGGAACTCTCCTTCCTCCAGACCCTCTCCCACGTACCAGTGGACAAAGGCCCGCTTGGCGTACATCTTGTCGAACTTGAGGTTCATGTGGGTCCAGGCCATGGAGATGGCGGTGGTGTTGCTCAGCATGCAGACGGCGCGTTGCACCTTGGCCAGGTCGCCCCCCGGCACCACCGTCGGGGGGCTGGTAGTTGATGCCCACCTGCGGGGGAGAGAAAGAAGAGACTCATAGAAACTTTCAATAGTATCCATTGCGAGCTAAATGTTACGAAACCTGGGCCACCGTTCAGGAAGGTTCTCGTCTGTTCTGGATGTGGTAGATATCACAATACAGTGTGGAACCGCGGGTTGGATCAAGCTTCTGTTGCGTGGATTGGTCTGCAATCTACACCTACCTTGAACCCGGTCGGGCACCAGTCCACGAACTGGATGGAGCGCTTGGTCTTGATGGTGGCGATGGAGGCGTTGACGTCCTTGGGCACCACGTCCCCGCGATACATCATGCAGCACGCCATGTATTTGCCCTGGCGGGGGTCGCAATTGAACATCTGGTTGGCCGGCTCAAAGCAGGCGTTGGTGAGAACCCTCAGTTGCTCGTGGTAAGCCTTCTCGGCCGAGATCAGGGGCGCGTAGGTCACCAGCGGGAAGTGAATACGCGGGTATGGGACCAGGTTGGTCTGGAGCTCGAGCAGGTCCACGTTGAGGGCGCCGTCGAAGCGCAGCGAGGCGGTGATGGACGACACTACCTGCCCCAGCAGGCGGTTGAGGTTGGTGTAGGTGGGGCGCTCGATGTCCAGGTTCCGCCAGCAGATGTCGTAAATAGCCTCGTTGTCCAGCATGAAGGAGCAGTCGGAGTGCTCCAGGGTGTAGTGGGTGACCAGCACCGCCTTGTAGGGCTCGGATAGGACAATGACATTCTTGCTTTGCTTCAGCACACAGAACATAGTCGGCACTTACTACAAAACAGAACAGTGTGGCCATATACCATTATATAAATATATACACACATGAATAAATAAACTGATCAAGTGCAAATAACAGATAATGGGTCCTTCCCTGTTCTCCCACAATTCTTACTCTCTCTTGCCCAAAGTAGGGGAATCGAGGACCGGCGGACATAAGTACAAGGAGAAGGGGAAAATATTCAAAAGCAATCTGAAGGCGAACGTTTTCACACAAAGGCTGGTGGGTGTGCGGTACAAGCTGCCCGAGGAGCTAGTTGATGCTGGTACTATCCCAACGTTCAAGAAACAGTTACAGAGCTACATGGATAGGACAGGTTTTGAGTGATATGGACCAAGTGCACGCAGCTGGGACTGGGGTAACTGGGACATATTGGCCGGTGAGTGCAAGTTGGGCCGAAGGGCCTGTTTCCACACTGTATCACTCTATGACTCTAGCTTGCTCCTTCATTTAATCGTGGGTGATCTTACTTCCCCTATCAGCCCCATTCCCCTGCCTTCACGCGATAGCCTCTGCAACCCATTTGTTTCAGTCAGGTTCTCGCCTTTTCCTTCTGCACTCCAGCGAGTGCAGGCACAGTGGCGTCAAACGTTTATCATACGTGAACCCAAATCGGTGCTGTGGTCATAATCATCCTCCATACCCTTTCCAACGCCAGCACATCAGTCCTTAGATACGGGGTCCCAAATTGGTCACAATACCCCAAATGCGCTCACCAGTGCCTTTTCGACGCTCAATATTACATCCGTATTTTTAATTATTCTTGTCCTCCCCAAATAAATGCTTGAATTGCGATTTCCTGCCTTACCATCAATGCAACTTGCAAATTACATTTTTCTGATTCCTGTATCAGCATTCCCGTTACAGCTGGTGCTTTACAGCGCCAGAGACACGGGTTCGATTCTGACTACTGGTGCTTATCTGCACGGAGTTTGTATGTTCTCCCTGTCACCGCGTCGGTTTTCCCAGCGTGCTCCGGTTTCCTCACCCACTCCAAAGTCTTACAGGTTCGCAGGTTAATTTGGCGTCTGTAAATTGTCCCTAGTGTGTATGATAACTTTGAGGTTGGGGAATTGCTGGTCGCCGCACGCTCGGCCAGGCGACTGGACTCTTTTCGCGCTGCATCTCTGAAAAACAAAATACACTTGAAGGAAACTGATGAGTCTGAATTTGGGTCTCGACCGCAAACGTCACCTATTCCTTTTCTCGAGAGATGCTTCCTGACCGCTGCTATTCCAGCATGTTGTGTCTATCTTCGGCGGTACACCAGCATCTGTAGTTCATTCCTACACAAAAGGAAATACAAGTAAGTTTTAGGAAGTTGAGATGGGATAGGGACCCGATGGAATTTACAAAAAAAAGAACAAGACAGTTAGGGAATCGGGAAGGTCAAATGGCCACTGGGAATATGAAAAATCCCATGGATTTCAACTATATATGGATTATACGGGGAGGACCATTTACGCGCAAGGGAGGGAAGTTATGGATGGATGAGGAGGAAATGGCCATTTCTTGTCTTCCCCAAATAAATGCTTGCATTGCATTTTACTGCCTTACTATCAATTCGAATTGCAAAATATATTTCCGGGAATGCTGTATCAGCATTCCCGAGTCCCTTTGCTCCTCAGATTTCAGAATTCTCTCCTCATTTAGAAACTAATCTTCGATTGATTCCTACTATCAAAATGCCGGTCTCCGCATTTTCCTGCGCCATATTCCATCTGCCATGTCTTTGCCGACTTTCCAAACACGCCCAAATCCTTCGGCAGAGTCGCTGCTTTCTCTACACTGTCTGCCCATCCACCGACCTTCGCAGCATCACCAAACTTCGCACCAAGCATTCAATTCCCTCATCTAAATCATTGATATACAACGAGAAGAGGAGCGGCCACAGCACCGATCCCTAGACTATGGCAACCAATGAGTGAAGATTTACGCCGATGCTGCCAGGGCTAGGGGATCTGAGCTTATGGGAGAGGTTGAGTAGGCTGGGTCGCTATTCCTTGGAGCGCACGAGGATGAGCGGTGATCGTATAGAGGTGTTAAAAATAATGAGAGGAACGGGTCGGGTAGATGCACAGAATCTCCTGCCCAGAGTAGGGGCATCGAGGACCAATAGATTCAAGGTGAAGCGGTAAAGATTTAATAGGAATTTGAGCGGTAACATTTTCAAACAAAGGGTGGTGGTTGCATGGAGCAAGCTGCCAGAGGGGGTATCTGCGGCTGGGACTATCCGAACGTACTAGGAACAGTTAAACAGGCACATTGATGTGACACGTTTGGATGGATATGGTCCAAAGGCAGGCAGGTGGGACCAGTGTAGCTGGGGCATGCTGGCCGGTGTGGGAAGTTGAGTCGAAGGATCATTTCTACACTCTATGTCTCTATAAAGCCATCAATGTGATATGCTTGTGATTCATCCTAACGAAATTGGAGATTGCTGGGTCGCTGATGGATTGCGCGTCATCATATTTGTAGAGTACTTCTTTCAATCAATCAAGATGTTCAATGGCAACTTTATTAATCAGCGATTTATCAATTGGAATCTAATTGCATGCCATTGTCACAATCGAGGGCCACTCCCACCCCTAACCCCTCCCTCCCTTAAGCCCCGGTCATTCACTCGTCTCCCCACTTCTGTTGGACAGCGTGTACCAAAGCATAAAAGAACGCACCACTGGTGTCAGGGACAGCTTGTTCCCAGCTGACCTCTCGTGTGCTACCTTCCTGTGGTCCTCATGCTTGAAATTAAAAATGCTATTTTTATTCTCTAGATGTGACACTACACTCTGCACGTTACTCATTTGTTTCGTGTAGCGCTACCAGATATACTGAGGAGTGATGTGATCTGCCTGTACAGTACGCCTAACATTTTGTTTCGCAGCACACGTGATGGTAATCAATCAATAACCATTGATCTTAGACAATTCGATGATAGACCGGGGATCCCGGATTATGAAGTGATTAATGGAGCGAAATTGATGGTTATCTCTTGTATGCGTGGGATTAACATCACATTCGCTGTGATCGGCAGCAACGTTTCCCACTGATAAAGTGGCTAAATTAATACGACCAGTTGATTGCATGGGGTTAGGAAGTCAAATAGTTGGCGCTAGGTATCATTTGGAGGCATGTGGTCAGATACTTTAATTTCCAGCTGTAATTGATAGATTGGAATCTGGGAGGTGAAGGCAGACAATGGATTGCGTCACTGAAGGTCCATTGTTCTACGTCACACACTGTGGGTTATTCATCAACGAGCGCCTTGGAACCTTCTATGTTTGTTTCCTGTGGCAACCAAGGTCATTGTTCTCATTGCCCAATCGGCGCGCGTTTGGCCAACGCCACCGTTCTATCCCCGGGGGCCGTATAAATACCGGAGCGGCGCCGCATTGCGTCACAGTCTCGAGAACCACGCGAGCGGAGCAGCATGGTCAGCGCGCGGGAGAATGTCCGCGGGACGCGCGTGTTCCCCCCGGGCGAGGGATCCACGGGGGAGGGAAGCGATTGTCTACAGACACCGGACACGGGAAGGGGAGAGCGCACCCGGGGAATGGGAACGTAGTGGGTAACTGGGAACTGAGAGCGGGAATGAGACGGCGCCGGGGGGAGGGAAGGCGCAGGGTAATATTGGGCAGGGAAATAATGAATGCAATTTCGAGGAATTTGCGGGTTACATTCGGCGAAGGCAGCGTGGAGAGTCTGCGAATTACAATGTTGGGTGGAACTGAGAAGGTGGTCATATTGGGCGGGGGACGGTGAGCGATCAGGGCCAAACTGGCGATGAATAAGTCCAAGTGGTGATCAATAGGAATTATGGAAATCACGCGGCCCGCAGCAGTAAACGAGAAATTACCAACGCTCACCTCTCGCCCTAACATCTCACCGCCTGTTTCCCCTCGCCAACAGCGCGAGTGTCTTTCAATCCACATCGGCCAGGCTGGCGTCCAGGTTGGCAACGCTTGCTGGGAGTTGTATTGCCTGGAGCACGGGATCCAACCGGATGGACAGATGCCCAGCGACTCGACCATCGGAGGCGGCGACGATTCGTTCAACACCTTCTTCAGCGAGACGGGTGCGGGCAAGCATGTACCAAGGGCCGTGTTCATCGACCTGGAGCCCACGGTGATCGGTAAGTTGGGAGGTGCAGATAATGTTGGCCGTTCTCTTAAGTCCTTCCCTTCCGGGGATGGGGCAGTGTGTGGCAATGGTTAATTCTCTCTATACCGCCCTACAGATGAGGTGCGGACCGGCACCTACCGCCAGCTCTTCCACCCCGAGCAGCTCATCACCGGCAAGGAGGACGCGGCCAATAACTACGCCCGGGGTCACTGCTCCATCGGCAAGGAGATCGTGGACCTGGTCCTGGATCGAATCCGGAAGCTGGTAGGTTGCTCAGCGACTGCAAATTACCGACTGCCGCTCCGCGTGCTTACAGCGCCAATGTATCCGGTTGCACCGGCCCATTCGCGAGTGCTGCGGCCACGATGTTCCCAAATACTCATTGTCACCGCTCTATTTATCACTGAGATACTCACCGAACCATCTCGTTCTGCGCCGGCTGTAGAGAGCACCATGACCCTCTCGTGTCGCTCCTTCCCTTTAAACGTTGGCACAGAATTGAGCTTTTGTCCCATCTCCACCCTCAGGCCGATCTCTGCACCGGACTGCAGGGGTTCCTCATCTTCCACAGTTAAGGGGGCTGCACCGGCTCGGGCTTCACCTCCCTCCTCATGGAGAGACTCTCCGTCGACTACGGCAAGAAATCCAAGCTGGAGCTTTCCGTCTACCCGGCGCCGCAGATCTCCACCGCAGTGGTCGAGCCCTACAACGCGGTGCTGGTCACCCACTGCACCCTGGAGCACTCCGACTGCGCCTTCATGATGGACAACGAGGCCATTTACGACGTGTGTCGGCGGAACCTGGACATCGAGCGCCCCACCTACACCAACCTCAATCGCCTGATGGCACAGTTAGTGTCGTCTATCACCGCCTCGCTGCGCTTCGACGGCGCTCTCAACGTGGACCTAACTGAGTTTCAAACCAACCTGGTTCCCTACCCGCGCATCCACTTCCCGCTCATCACCTACGCTCCCATTATTTCTGCAGAGAAGGCTTACCACGAGGAACTGTCCGTCTCCCAATTGACCAACGCCTGCTTCGAGCCGGCCAACCAGTTGGTGAAGTGCGACCCTCGCCAGGGGAAGTACATAGCGTGCTGTATGCTGTACCGCGGGGACGTGGTGCCCAAGGACGTCAACGCCTCCATCGCCACCATCAAGACAAAGCGCTCCATCCAGTTCGTGGACTGGTGCCCGACCGGGTTCAAGGTGAGTGTGACCACCGCTCGCGTTTCCATGCACACACATGCAGTCTAATTCATCTGCTGAAATAACAACATACATGCAACGACTCAGAATACATCCTTGGCACCATTTGTAATCTGCAAATAAATCATATCAGCACCCGATGGACACACACACACCCCTTCTTCAAGGGTGTGAATAATTTGCAAAGGGTGCAGGAGGGTGTCACCCGGACAGTCCTTGGCCTTGCGGCCTTGTGTTTATGGGAGAGGTTAGATAGGCTGGGGCTTTTTTTATTTGGGGCGTAGAAATCTGAGGGGCAGGACATATCCTGGTGTGCAAGATCACGAGGGACATGATCTCTCATCTTAACATCTCAAAACTGGATGTCCTCTACGTGAGGCGAGAGATGAGATATTTAAGAAGGACCTCCCGACCAATTAATCTATTTAGAGGGTAGTCCCCATCTGGAACCAGTTGTCAGGTAAAGCTAGAAACCCTTACGTTTGCCACATTTTAAACATAGATAGAAATTCCCAAAACATAGGATGCACAACAAGGGTTTAGAAGGATAAAGGGCAGTCGCATGCAAATGAGCGAGCTCAATATGCCAACTGTGGGGCATGGACAAGGTGGTTGGAATAGCACGCTTCCCAGCTGCACAGCATCATACCTTCATGGCTCGAACACACATGTATCGGAGCTTGCAATCCGGAGAATAATTACATCCAGAGATATATTTAACGGAATCGCTAAGCTATCAATCAATGATAATTTGTGCAATTTAAGGGCGCAGTATTAAACCGATAATTCAAGCATATTTGTGCAAGTAGAATTAATTTAAAGATTTTTTTACCGGCCGCAGGTGGGCATCAACTATCAGCCCCCGACGGTGGTGCCGGGGGGCGACCTGGCCAAGGTGCAACGTGCCCTCTGCATGCTGAGCAACACCATCGCCATCTCCATGGCCTGGACCCGCCTCAACCTCAAGTTCGACAAGATGTACGCCAAGCGGGCCTTTGTCCACTGGTACGTGGGAGAGGGGCTGGAGGAAGGAGAGTTCCAGGACGCGCGGGAGGACATGGCGTCGCTGGAGAAGGACTACCACGAGGTGGCCGTGGATTCCGCCGACCTCGAGAGAAGGGGGGAAGAGGAAGAATAAAATGTATTAATTTAGTAGTTAGAATTTTAATTTAATACAGATTTAATAGATTATATTGATAGATATTATACTTATGATGATAAAATTATTTTAAGGACCGATTGTTTAGTCGATTTATTTGAGGTCTGAGAATGGAAAATAACAACATTGTTAGGCAGAACGTGGGGAGAGTAATTTGGGAGCAGCTGTTCGTATGTAAGTCCTCATCCTACCTGTAGGAGTAATTTAAAGACGAGGTGATTGGAATTCAGTTCTGGCGTGCTCCACAGAACATGAAGGATGCGGATGGCGGTTTTCCTGAAGCTTGGATGGTAAATTCAGTCAATAAGAAAAGAGGAAACTACCTCGGCGGCGCAGCGGTACAGCTGATGCTTTACAGCGCCAGAGACACGGGTTCGATTCTGACTACTGGTGCTTATCTGCACGGAGTTTGTATGTTCTCCCCGTCATCGCGTCGGGTTTCCCAGCGTGCTCCAGCTTCCTCACACACTCCAAAGTCTTACAGGTTCGCAGATTAATTTGGCGTCTGCAAATTGTCCCTAGTGTGTCGGATAATTTTGAGGTAGTGGAATTGCTGGTCGCCGCACGCTCGGCCAGCCGACGGGACTCCTTTCGCGCTGTATCTCTGAAAAACCAAAAACACTTGAAGGAAACTGATGAGTCTGAAGTAGGGCCTCGAATCGAAACGTCACCTATTCATTTTCTCCAGAGATGCTTCCTGTCCGCGGCTATTCCAGCATTTTGTGTCTATCTTCGGTGGTAAACCAGCATCTGTAGTTCATGCAGACAGAAAATGAAATACAAGTATGTTTTAGGATGTTGAGATGTGACAGGGTCGTGCATCGGGAAGGTCAAATGTCTTTGGCCACTGGGAATATGAAAAATCTCATGGGGTTTCAACTATATATGGATTTTACGAGGGGAGGCGCGGAGAGGAAAGGACCATTAATAGGTGATGGAATTTAATACTGAGAAGTGTGAGGTGTTGCATTTTGGGACGTCGAACAAGGGAAAGAGCTACACAGTAAATGGCAATGCTCTGAGGAATATTGTGGGGCAGAGGGTTCTAGGCGTGCAGGTGCACGGTTCCTTAAAGGTCGAGTTTTAGTTAGATAAGGTAGTCAAACAGGCTAATGGCACATTGACCTCTATCAGTCAGAGTAATGTATATGGAAGTTGGGAGGTCATGTTGCAGTTGCATACGTCGTTGGTATGACCGCATTTAGAATATTGTGCCCTATTTTGGGGCACCATGTTATAGGAAAGATATGTTCAAGCTTGAAAGGGTTCAGAAACGATTTACGAGGATGTTGCCAGGACTAGAAGGTGTGAGTTATAAGAGAGGTTGAGTGGGTTGGGTCTCTATTCCTTGGGTCGCAGGATGATGACAGGTGATCTTACAGAGGTGTACAAACTAATGAGAGAAATAGATCGGGTAGATGCACAATCTCTTGTCCAGAGCAGGCTAAATCGAGAACCAGACCACACGGGTTCAAGGTGAACGGGAAAAGATTTAATAGGAATCCGAGGGGCAACGCTTGCTGGGAGCTGTACTACCTGGAGCACGGGATCCAGCTGAATGGACAGATGCCCAGCGACAAGACCAAGGGGGGGGGGGGGGGGGGGGGGCACGACTCCTTCAACACCTTCTTCAGCGGGGCTGGGGCAGGCAAGCACGTCACCCGGGCCGTGTTCATTGATCTGGAGCCCACGGTGATCGGTAAGGTGAAACCAGGGAGAGTCCTGACATGTTGGGCCTAGTCTGAAACCTTCCCCGCGGCGTTTGACGAGGGGCGTGTGATTCTTAATGAACCAGTTTCTTAATGAACTGGTCCATTCTCCGTTCTCTGTTTGCTCCCCTGTAGATACAATACAATACAATACAAGACAATTCAATTTATTGTCATTTGGACCCCTTGAGGTCCAAACGAAATGTCGTTTCTGCAGCCATACATTACAAAACAAAAAGACCCGAGACACAACACAATTAACACAAACATCCATCACATCGCTGCGATATAACCTTATAACCATATAACAATTACAGCACGGAAACAGGCCATCTCGACCCTTCTAGTCCGTGCCGAACACATATTCTCCCCTAGTCCCATATACCTGCGCTCAGACCATAACCCTCCATTCCTTTCCCATCCATATAACTATCCATTTTATTTTTAAATGATAAAAACGAACCTGCCTCCACCACCTTCACTGGAAGCTCATTCCACACAGCTACCACTCTCTGAGAAAAGAAGTTCCCCCTCATGTTACCCCTAAACTTCAGTCCCTTAATTCTCAAGTCATGTCCCCTTGTTTGAATCTTCCCTACTCTCAGTGGGAAAAGCTTTTCCACGTCAACTCTGTCTATCCCTCTCATCATTTTAAAAACCTCTATCGTCCCCCCTTAACCTTCTGCGCTCCAAAGAATAAAGCCCTAACTTGTTCAACCTTTCTCTGTAACTTAGTTGCTGAAACCCAGGCAACATTCTAGTAAATCTCCTCTGTACTCCCTCTATTTTGTTGACATCCTTCCTATAATTAGGCGAACAAAATTGTACACCATACTCCAGAATTGGCCTCACCAATGCTTTGTACAATTTTAACATTATATCCCAACTTCTATACTCAATGCTCTGATTTATAAAGGCCAGCACACCAAAAGGTTTCTTTACCACCCTATCGACATGAGATTCCACTTTCAGGGAACTGTGCAGTTATTCCCAGATCCCTCTGTTCACCTACATTCTTCAATTCCCTACCATTTACCATGTACGTCCTATTTTGATTTGTCCTGCCAAGATGTAGCACCTCACACTTATCAGCATTAAACTCCATCTGCCATCTTTCAGCCCACTCTTCCAACTGGCATAAATCTCTCTGTAGACTTTGAAACTCTACTTTATTACCCGCAACCCCACCTATCTTAGTATCATCTGCATACTTACTAATCCAATTTACCACACCATCGTCCAGATCATTGATGTACATGACAAACAACAGTGGACCCAACACAGATCCCTGTGGCACCCCACTCGTCACTGGCCTCCAACCTGACAAACAACCATCCACCATTACTCTCTGGCATCTCCCATTCAGCCACTGTTGAATCCATCTTGCTACCACCATTAATACCCAACCATTGAACCTTCTTAACCAACCTTCCACGAGAAACCTTGTCAAAGGCCTTACTGAAGTCCATATACACAACATCCACTGCTTTACCCTCATCAATTTCCCGAGTAACATCTTCAAAAAATTCAAGAAGATTAGTTAAACATGACCTTCCAGGCACAAATCCATGTTGACTGTTCCTAATCAGACCCTGTTTATCCAGATGCTTATATATATTATCTCTAAGTATTCTTTCCATTAATTTGCCCACCACTGACGTCAAACTAACAGGTCTATAATTGCTAGGTTTACTCTTAGACCCCTTTTTAAACAATGGAACAACATGCGCAGTACGCCAATCCTCCGGCACTATTCCCGTTTCTAATGACATTTGGACTAATGGAAGGCAAAAAAAAACTTATCTCTCCACTGCACTCTCCCCCCCCCCCCCCCCCCCCCCGGTGTCAGAGTCAGAGTCAAAGTCAAAACCCACGGCTGGCGATGGCGATTGTCCCGGGGCCATTAAAGCCACGCCGGGTGATGCAAGGCCACGCACCGGGTCTTGGTGTTAGAGCCCCCGGCGGGCGCTCGCAAAGTCCCGCGGCCATTCCAAGCCGCGCGGGGCGGTGATGTAAGGCCCCGCTCCAGGTGCTCTTCAACCTCGCAAATCGGGCGGGAGAAGTCGCCGTTGCGGAAGCCCCGAAAAGCGGTCTCCCAGCAGGGACCGGCGGGCTCCCGGCGTTTCCGTCCGCCAAACCCGCAGTTGCAGCCTCCGAAACTCCGGAGGTCGGGTGGCAGCAGCGTCCACCACAGCTCCACCCGCTCCGGACTCGGCCAGCCCCGTGACGGTGAGTAGGGGGCAGCACCGCAGCTGGCACCCCAGGTCGTTCCTGTTGGAGGCCGCTCCACGTTGCAGCCCCAACCACAACGGAGACCCGACAAAGAAAAGGTCGGGTCTCCCGTGCAGGGGAAAGATTTTAAAGTTACCCCCTCCCCCCCACCCCAACCCCACCCCCACACACACATATACCCCAACAAAAAAAATAACAAAAACTACATAAAAACGAGACAAAAAATAATAAAACACAGACGGACGGCAGAGGCCGCTGCTGACGAGAGTCGCGCCGCCCACCGATGAAGTGCGGACCGGCACATACCGGCAGCTCTTCCACACCGAACAGCTCATCGCCGGCAAGGAGGACGCGGCCAACAACTACGCCCGGGGCCACTGCTCCATCCGCAAGGAGATCGTCGACCTGGTCCTGGATCGCATCCGGAAGCTGGTAGGTTGTGGAACCGAATCCAACCATGAACCAGCGCCCGGTGTTTACCGATCTGGTGATCCTGGTTCGCCCGTGGCCCGCAGTTCATGAATGGTTCAGCGGTCATGATTCAGCTCAGCGATCGTCACCCGACTGGATCCCCGTTCACGTCTCCTCCCCGCGCCCACAGAGTCATATAGCGATAGAGTTGTGCAGCGTGGAAACAGGCCATCGACCCACACCGATGCATCTACCCTGGTCCCACCTGTCCGCGTTTGGTCCATATCCCTCCAAACCTATCATATCCATGTACATGCCAGTTAAAATGTTTCTTAAACGTTGCCATAGTACCTGCATCATCTACAGTTATAGAGAAGGTTCACCAGACTGATTCCTGGGATGTCAGGACTTTCATATGAAGAAAGAGTGGATAGATTCGGCTTGTACTCGATAGAATTTAGAAGATTGAGGGGGGATCTTATAGAAACTTATAAAACTCAAATCCTTTTGCTATGAATCGTTGGCTGATCTATCTTCCTCTCTTAAACCCATCTACATGCTTTCTCCCCATAACCCTGACACATGGCACATAGCAAAAAGATTTGAGTATAGGAACAGGGAGGTTTTACTGCAGTTGTACAGGGTCTTAGTGAGACCACACCTGTAGTATTGCGTACAGTTTTGGTCTCCTAATCTGAGGAAGGATATTCTTGCCATAGAGGGAGTACAGAGAAGGTTCACCAGACAGATTCCTGGGATGTCAGGAATTTCATATGAAGAAAGATTCAATAGACTCGGCTTGTACTCGCTGGAATTTAGAAGATTGAGGGGGGATCTCATAGAAACGTACAAGATTCTTAATCGGTTGGATAGGCTAGATGCAGGAAAATTGTTCCCGATGTTGTGGAGGTCCAGAACAAGAGGTTACAGTTTAAGGATAAAGGGAAAGTCTTTTAGGACCGAGATGAGTAAATAATTTTTCACACAGAATTCTCTGCCACAGAAGGTAGTTGAGGCCAGTTCATTGGCTATATTTAAGAGGGAGTTAGATGTGGCCCTTGTGGCTAAAGGGATCAGGGGGTATGGAGAGAAGACAGGTACAGGATACTGAGTTGGATGATCAGCCATGACCATATTAGAAACATAGAAACATAGAAACATATAAAATAGGTGCAGGAGTAGGCCATTCGGCCCTTCGAGCTTGCACCGCCATTCAATATGATCATAGCTGATCATCCAACTCAGTATCCTGTACCTGCCTTCTCTCCAAACCCCCTCATCCCTTTAGCCACAAGGGCCACATCTAACTCCCTCTTAAATATAGCCAATGAACTGGCCTCAACTACCTTCTGCGGGAGTGAATTCCAGAGATTCACCACTCTCTGTGTGAAAAACGTTTTCCTCATCTCGGCCCTAAAAGATTTCCCCCTTATCCTTAAACTGTGACCCCTTGTTCTGGACTTCCCCAACATCGGGAACAATCTTCCTGCATTTAGCCTGTCCAACCCCTTAAGAATTTTCTAAAAGATCCCCCCTCAATCTTCTAAATTCTAGCGAGTACAAACCGAGTCTATCCAGTGTTTCTTCATATGAAAGTCCTGACATCCCAGGAATCAGTCTGGTGAACCGTCATTGTACTCCCTCTATGGCAAGAATGGCTTTCCTCAGATTAGGAGACCAAAACTGTACGCAATACTCCAGGTGTGGTTTCACCAAGACCCTGTACAACTTCAGTAGAACCTCCCTGCTCCTATACTCAAATACTTATTGAATGGCGGTGCAGGCTCGAAGGGCCAAATGGCCTACTCCTGCACCTATTTTCTATGTTTCTATGTAAACCTCGATCAGATTCTTGACACACGACCAACCAGCTACACAACCGTGCTGACTATCCCTAATCCGCCTATGTCCATCCACATGCATTCATAACCTGTCCCTCAGATACTCGCTCGCGTCTTTCCGACCACAAATGTTAAACTAAAACCACTAATGTTAGTTTCCATCCACCTCTCCAGAGGGTCAGTTTACCCCCTGTAACACCCACACTCACCCCCACACCTTACCCCCTTCTGAATGCTCTCTGCTTTATCTGCCCACAGGCCGACCAGTGCACCGGACTGCAGGGGATCCTCATCTTCCACAGTTTTGGGGGCGACACCGGCTCGGGCTTCACCTCCCTCCTCATGGAGAGACTGTCCGTCGACTACGGCAAGAAATCCAAGCTGGAGTTTTCCGTCTACCCGGCGCCGCAGATCTCCACCGCCGTGGTTGAGCCCTACAACGCGGTGCTGGTCACCCACTGCACCCTGGAGCACTCCGGCTGCTCCTTCATGCTGGACAACGAGGCTATTTACGACATCTGCCGGCAGAACCTGGATATCGAGCGCCCGACCTACAGCAACCTTAACCGCCTGCTGGGGCAGGTAGTTTCGTACATCACCGCCTCGCTGCGCTTCGACGGCGCCCTCAACGTGGACCTGCTCGAGTTCCAGACCAACCTGGTCCCCTACCCGCGCATTCACTTTCCGCTGGTGACCTACGCGCCCCTGATCTCGGCTGAGAAGGCTTACCACGAGCAACTGTCCGTGTCGGAGATCACCAACGCCTGCTTCGAGCCGGCCAACCAGATGCTCAGTGGTTGGACAGGCTAGATGCAGGAAGATTGTTCGCGATGTTGGGCAAGTCTAGAACAAGGGGTCACGGTATAAAGATAAAGGGGAAATCTTTTAGGACTGCGATGAGAAAAATATTTTTCACACAGTGAGTTGCGAATCTGTGGAATTCTCTGCCACAGAATGCAGTTGAGGCCAGTTAATTGGCTATATTTAAGAGGGAGTTAGATGTGGCCCTTGTGGCTAAATAGATCAGGGGGTATGGAGAGAAAGCAGGTACAGTATACTGAGCTGGATGATCAGCCATGATCTTATTGAATGGCGGTGCAGGCTCGAACGGCCGAATGCCCTACTCCTGCACCTATTTTCCATGTTTCTATGTAACGCTCGTACAGTCCCATATTTTTGCATTACTCCTCCATGAGACTTGCCAGCACCAGCCTCTTTGCGGTGGGGGGAGTGGGAAGGGGGAAGGCGGCGGATCGTCGGAGGTTGGGATCGATCCCGGGTCTACAGCGCTCTGGAACAGCTGCCTTCGTGGAACTCCAAACCTAGCGGGAACCATTTGTAATTTCCGGAACTCCATTGGTTGGCCCCGGTTTCTTCCAACCGAAGAACAAAACTGGTGTCCCTCTGCTAAAAGAGCACCGATTTCTCTTTCACCACTCACTTATGCACACTGCCAATTAATCCATCGCCGACATGTTGACGGGACAAAGCAATGGAGGTCGGCTATTATTCGCTGCGCCACTGCGCCACCTACCGGCGGCAGATGCATCTCATCTTGAATTCAGGTTCAGATTCAGATTCAGATTCAATCTTTATTGTCATTGTGCAGTGTACAGTACAGAGATAACGAAATGCAGTTAGCATCTCACCCAGAAGAGCGAACATAGAATAATGAACAGTAATATATATATATATGTACAAACTGTAGCAGTAGTGCAATTTTACTGGGGGAAGGAGTGTCCGGGGGGGAGGCGGGGTAGGGGGGGGGGGGGGAGGGAGGGGGTGAGTGGCAATCACCAAGGTGCTGAGTTAAGTTGTGTAACAGCCACAGGGAAGAAGCTGTTCCTGAGCCTGCTGGTCCGGCAACGGAGAGACCTGTAGCGCCTCCCGGATGGGAGCAGGGTAAACAGACTGTGGCTGGGGTGAGAGCAGTCCGTGACGATGCTGCGCGCCATTCCCAGACATCGCTTGCTTTGGACAGACTCAATGGAGGGGAGTGAGGAACCGGTGATGCGTTGGGCAGTTTTCACCACCCTCTGCAGTGCTTTCCGGTCGGAGACCGAGCAGTTGCCATACCATACTGTGATACAGTTGGTAAGGGTGCTCTCGATGGTGCAGCGGTAGTAGTTCACCAGAATCTGAGGGAACAGATGGACCTTCTTTAGTCTCCTCAGGAAGAAGAAACGCTGGTGAGTCTTCTTGACCAGTGTTGACGTATCGTGGGCCCTCAGAGATGTCATCAGAGATGTGGACGCCCAGAAACCTGAAGCTGGAAACACGTTCCCTGTGACGCCTTTCCAGAACTAGGGGTCACAGTTTAAGGATAAGGGGGAAATCTATTAGGACCGAGATGAGAAACAAAATTTTCACACAGAGAGTGGTGAGTCTCTGGAATTCTCTGCCACAGAAGGTAGTTGAGGCCAATTCATTGGATATATTTTAAATTCAATTCGTCTTCCCTCCTCCTTAACGCTATGATTTCGCTTGAGACTTTGGATTTTTATTTCAGCGTGCGAGCAGGCCATTCGCCCCACTGAATTGGCGCTGACCAGCAAAAATCCTATAGCAGAGCAAGGATCCCCTCCGTAGCGTGCTACACGTCAGCCCATTGCATTTCGCAGGAGTAAGCCAGCTTGCTCCGCTATAGGATCTTTGCTGACCAGTACACTGTTCCCGGTACACTGGCACTTTCCTACACACTAGGGACACTATATATATTATAGGAAGCCAATTAACCTGCAAAAATGTTTGTTTCTGGAGTGTGGGAGAGGAAATCGGAGCATCCGGAGCAAACTGGTGGCGTGTGAGGCAGCAACTCTAACGCAATGCCACTTTGCCACCGAGAGACAGAGCCATAGAGATATTGCCCCATAGTGCATGGAAATTTGTCAACTAGTCAATGCCGACACATTTTTCCACCTAACCCACTCTCATTTTCCCACATGTTGGCTGAGTCCAGAAGAATATCCGGATCACCGTGTAAGAATAAGTGTAGACCATTTAGGACTGAGATGAGGAGAAACATTTCCAGCCAGAGAGTGGTGAATCTGTGGAATTCTCTGCCACAGAAGGCCAATTCACTGGATGTATTCAAGAAAGAGTTGGATATGAGTCTTAAAGCTAACGGAATGAAGGGATATGTGGGGAAAGCAGGATCGGGTGCTGATTTAGGATGATCAGCCGTGATCAAATTGAATGGCAGTGCTGGCTCGTAGAGCCGAATGGCCTGCTTCTGCACTCATTTCTATGTTTCTACGTGAGTTTTCTAATCACACTCCAAAGCCATGCAGGTTTGCAGGTTAATTAGCTTGGTGTAAATTGATCCTAGTGGTAGGCGAAAAGGCGTAAGAGTTTGCAGGAAATCGGCTTGGTTTAAATGAAAACTCGGGAGAGGAACTTGGACGAGCGAAGTGTGGGGGGTGGAGAAGGGGCAGCCGCCTGTGCGCTCCCGCTGGTGGGACAGCAGCTTGGAGGGGCTGGTGAAGTCCTTGCCGCTCTGGGCGCAGTTGACGGGGCGCTCGCCGATGTGTGTGCGCTGGTGATCCAGCAGGTGATTGGACTGAGTTAAACCCCTGCCACAGTCGCTACAGGTGCAGGGCCGCTCCCCGGTGTGCAGGTGCCTGTGCCCCTTCAGTTTCGTGGACGACTTGAAGCCTTTGCCGCAGTCGGAACAGGTGAAAGGCCGCTCACTGCTGTGCACCTGCAGCCACGACAACCGGGCAAAGCTCTTACTGCAGGTGGAGCAGCCGAAGGGCTTCTCACCCGTGTGCACCCGCTGGTGGATCTCCAGCAGGTACGGGCTCTGCCAGGCCTTGCCACACACGTCACACACATAACGTCGAGCAGATGTGGGGGGTGGGGGGTGGGGGGGTGGGGGTTCAGCGGCACCCAGGCCGCCCTCAATGGCCGATCACGTCCCCGTCTCTCCGTCCACAGCAAAGGCTCCTAAACCCTGCAGGAGGGGAACACAGAGGGTCAACAAGCTGGCAAACAGGACATTACTAACGGGTAAACATCACTAGTGCTTAAAGGGTGGAAGGGGAAAACGAGGGGGATGGTGTTTCTGGAGGGGTGAGTGAGTCGGGGGGGTCGTCAGTAGGGGGGCTGAGGGGGCGAGTGCGGATCGAGGAGTTTGGGGGAGAGGGGGAAGTGGGGGAGGGCAGGGGTTGAGGGGTGATTGAGGGGTAGGTGGGGTAGGGTGGGGGGGGGGGGGGGTTGAGTGGGAAGGAGGTGAGTGGGGGGAGGGGTGATTGGGCAGAGAGGGGGTTGGGGTTGTGAGTGGGGTGACGGGATGGTTGGGGATGAGGGATGAGTGGGTGGAGTCACCGCCAATCCGAGGGGGACTGCCGGCCCCGCCACCTGCCATTGTGCAGTCACGTGGGGGGCGGCATGCATCATGGGAAGACGGTCACACAGTGCTGGAGTCATTCAGCGGGTCGGGCAGCTTCTGTGAAGAGAAGGAATGTGCGACGTTTCGGGTCGAGACCCTCCTTCAGTCTGATGGGAGGTACAGAGATAAGGAAGTGTAAGGAGTAAAAACAGGGCAAAGGGAATGCAGTTCAAGGAAAAATGTAGAATAGATCGTTGTTAGTTGTGAGAAGGTAACATAGAAAATATGCGCAGGAGTAGGCCATTTGGCCCTTCTAGTTCCATTCACTATGATCATGGCTGATCATTCACATATCCCTTGATTCCTCCCATATCCCTTGATTCCGCTAGTCTAAGAGCTAAATCTAACTTGAAAATCTCCAGTAAATAAGCGAGTTCTGTATTCCGACTGCACATGTCCCAGGTCATAGGTCATTTGCTATAAACATCTCGGCGCCTGTGCTGCTGCGTGTGTGCAGACCTGCGTTTCGTTCCTGGTCGGGTTCGAGCCTGGGTCTGCTGCTCTGTGAAGTTGCCGCTGGGCCATCCTCATCCCCTCCAGGGTATCCTGTTGGTGACCGGGGTGGCCCTGCGCTGGCAGGCACCGGCCCGGGGCAGTCCTGGGCACAGGAGTTTTGGGGGGAGGCGCTGGCTCCAGTTCGGCTCTGCCTATCCCGCCGGGTTGGGCGACAGCCCTGGGCACTGGATGCCCCGGACTTGCAGCCGGCGCGGAGGGGTGGGCACTGGCTCCGGTTTGGCTCTGCTCCGGCTCCCGGGGGGTGGGCCTATTCCCCAGCGGCCTGCGGATGGCCGGCTGAGCCTTTCTCCTTGTCTAGTAGCTGACGGTTGGCCCCCTCGGTGCCGGTAGGGTTCGAGCGCCGGTCATCGGTGCGGATGCACACGGGGTGCTTCAGTGGCGAGAAATAGTTTTCATCAAGCGAGAAATAGTGTTGGGTAGGCTAATGGGGATGACGGATGATAAACCCCCTGGGCCTGATGGTCTGCATCCCAGGGTCCTCAGGGAGGTGGCTTTTGAAATAGTGGACGCATTGATGATCATTTTCCAATGTTCAATAGATTCAGGATCAGTTCCTGTGGATTGGAGGATAGCTAATGTTATCCCACTTTTCAAGAAAGGAGCGAGAGAGAAAACAGGGAATTACAAACCAGTTAGCCTGACTTCGGTTGTGGGAAAGATGCTGCAGTCAATTATTAAAGAGGTAATAATGGGACATTTGGATAGCAGTAAAATGATTAATCCAAGTCAACGTGGATTTAAGGAGGAAAAATCATGCTTGACTAATCTTCTGGAATTTTTTGAGGATGTGACAAGTAAAATGGATGAAGGGGAGCCAGTGGATGTAGTGTATCTGGACTTTCAGAAAGCCTTTGATAAGGTCCCGCACGGGAGACTAAAATGAGAGCACATGGTATTGGGGGTAGGGTGTTGACATGGTTAGAACATTGGTTGGCAGACCGGAAGCAAAGTGTAGGAGTGAACAGGTCATTTTCAGAATGGCAGGCAGTGGCGAGTGGAGTGCCGCAAGGTTCGGTGTTGAGACCGCAACTGTTACCGTACATTCATGATTTGGAAGAGGGAATTAGGAGCAACACTAGCAAGTTTGCGGATGACACAAAGCTGGGTGGCAATGTGAACTGTGAAGAGGATGTTAGGAGGTTGCAGGGTGACCTGGACAGGTTGAGTGAGTGGGAAGATACGTGGCAGATGCAGTATAATATGTGAGGTTATTTTCTCAAAGGGGTTAGGTTAGGTAAGGGGAAGGTGCAGCAAGACCTGGGTGTCCTTGTACACCAGTCACTGGAAGTTGGCGTGCACGTACAGCACGCAGTGAAGAAAGCTAATGGAATGCTGGCCTTCATAACAAGAGGATTTCAGTATTGGAGTAAAGAGTTTCTTCTGCAGTTGTATAGGGCTCCGATAAGACCACATCTGGAGTATTGTGTACAGTTTTGGTCTCCTAATTTGAGGAAGGACATCCTTGTGATTCAGGCAGTGCAGCGTAGGTTCACGAGATTGATCCATGGGATGGCGCGACTGTCATATGAGGAAAGATTGAAAAGCCCAGGCTTGTATTCACTAGAGTTTAGAAGGATGAGGGGAGTTCTTATAGAAACAGATACAATTATAAAAGGACTGGACAAGCTAGATGCAGGAAAAATATTCCCAATGTTGGGCGAGTCCAGAACCAGGTTTTAGAATAAAGGGGAGGTCATTTAACACTGAGATGAGAAAAAAACGTTTTCACCCAAAGAGTTGTGCATTTATGGAATTCCTTGCCACAGAGGGCAGTGGAGGCCAAGTCACTGGATGGATTTAAGAGAGAGTTACAAAGAGCGCTAGGGGCTAATGGAATCAAGGGATATGGGGAGAGGCAGGCACGGGTTATTGATGCGGACGATCAGCCATGATCTCAATGAATGGCGGTGCTAGATTGAAGGCTCGAATGGCCTCCTCCTGCACCTATTTTCTATGTTTCCCGCTTAGTTGGTGCAGCGTTTTGTGTGTGTGTGTCCGTTGATGGCTGGTGGTCGGCTTTAGCCGGCGCCAGAGGGGGTTGGCCAGCAGTAGATTGGGAGGGGGGGGGACAGTGTGTGCGGCTGGCGGTCCCCGTGGTTTCTAGAAGTTGGAGCGAGGTTGTGCTGGGGTTGGCACTCCTTCTCCGTGCTGTCAATCCTCTGATTTTAACCATATAGGATTAAGGGGAATGGGAGGTAAACAGTTTATGGGATTAAGGGGAATGGGAGGTAATCATCTTGTGGGATTAAGGGGAATGGGAGGTAGCCATCTTGTGGGATTAAGGGGAATGGGAGGCAGTCATTTTAGGGGAGTAAGGGCAGGGAGGTAGCCAGCGTGGGGTGTAAGGGATGGGAGGTAGCTAGCTTGGGGGTTTAACGCATGATAGGTAGCCATCTTGGGGTTTAAGAAATTGGAGGTAGTCAGCTTTGGGGTGTAGGGGGTTGAAGGAAGCCAGCTTGGGGCAATAAGGTATGGGAAGATGCCAGCTTGAGGGAGTAAGGTTTGGGACATAACCAGCTTGGGCGAGCAATGGGAATCGGAGGAAGCCAGCTTGGGGAAGTAATGAATGGGAGATAGCCAGCTTGGGGGAGTAAGGGATGGGAGGCAGCCAGCTTGGGGGAGTAAGGGATGGGAGGAAGCCAGCTTGGGGCAGTAATGAATGGGAGATAGCCAGCTTGAAGGTGTAAGGGATGGGAGGCTGCCAGCTTGGGGGTGTAAGGGATGGGAGGATGCCAGCTTGGAGGAGTAAGGGTAATGAGAGGTAGCCAGCTTTGGGGGTAATTGATGGGAGGAAGTCACCCTGGGGGAGTAAGAGATGGAGGTAACCAGCTTGGTGGAGCAAGGGATGGGAGAAAGCCAGCTTGGTGGAATAAGGTATGGGAGGTAGCCTGCTTGGGGTAGAAAGAGATGGGGGTAGCAAGCTAGGTGTAGTAACGGATCGGAGGTAGCCAGCTTGGGGATTAATGGATACGAGGAAGCCAGCATGATGGAGTAACGGATGGGCGGCAGCCAGCTTGGAGTAATATGGGATGGGAGGTAAGGGCAGGGAGTTAGCCGGCGTGGGGGTTAAGGAATGGGAAATAGCCAGCTCGGTGGAGTAAAGGATGGGTGGTAGAAAGTTTGGGGGAGTAAGGGGAATGGGAAGTATCCAGCCTGAGTGTATAAGGGGAATGGGTGATAGATGGAATCGGGGTGTAAGGGGAATGGGATGTAGCCAGCTTGGTGGAGTAAAGAAAGGAGGTAAAGAATGGGAGGTAGCCAGCTTGGGGGTTTAAGGGTAACGTGGGGAAGCCAGCTTTGGGGAGAAAGGGTAATGGGAGGTGCCCATCTTGGTGGGGAGGTGGGGGGGGGGTAACGGATGTGAGTCAGTCACCTTGAGGGGAAACGGATGTGAGGCAGCCAGCTTGGGGCAGTAAGGGGAATGGAAGGTAGCTAGCTTGGGGCAGTAAGAGGAATGGGAGGTAGCCAGTTTGGGGAAGTAAGGGGAATGGGAGATAGTCAGCGTGGGAGAGTAGGGAATGGGAGATAGCCAGCTTGAAGGGAGGGGGGTAAGGGATGGGAAGAAGGCAGCTTGGGGGAGTAAAGGATGGAATGTAGCTAGTGTGGGGGGATTAAGGGGAATGAGAGGTTGCCAACTTGGGGTAGTAAGGGATGGGAGGTAGTCAGCTTGGGTGTGAAAGTGGAATGCTTGTTCGGCAGCTTGGGGTATAAGGAGGGTAATGGGAGGTAGCCATCTTGGGGAATTAAGGGGAATGGGAGGTAGACTGCTTGGGGGAGTAAGGGACGGGAGGTAGCCAGCTTGAATGAGTAAGGGGAATGGTGGATTGTCTGCTTGGGTGAGAACGGGGAATACTTGGTAGGCAGCTTGGGAGTGAAAGGGGAATGGGTGGTAGCTAGCTTGGGGTTGTAAAGGGAAAGATCGTAGCCAGCTTGTCGGAGTAAGGGATGGCGGATGCCAGCTTGGGGGAGTAAGCGCAAGAGGAGTTATCCAGCTTGAGGGGAGTAAGGGGAATGGGAGGTAGCCAGCTGGGTGGAGTAAGGGATGGTAGGTATCCAATTTGGGGGTTAATGGGTGGGATATCGCCGGCTTGCGGGAGTAAAGGAAATACGAGGTAGCCAGCTTGGGGCATTAAGAAGAATGGGAGATGGCGTGCTTAGAGGATTAACAGATGGGGATAGTCAGCTTGGAGGGTAAGGAATGGGAGGTAGACAGCTGGGGGCGGGGGGACGGGTGGGAAGATGGTAGCTTGGGGGATGAAGGAAGGATGGGAGGTCGCCAGCTTGGGGAAGGGGAATCGGAGGAAGCAAGCTTCGGGCAGTAAGGGATGGGATGAGCGAGCTCGGGTGGTAAAGGATGGGAGGAAGCTAGTTTGAGGGAATACAGGATGGAAGATAGCTTGGTGAAGTAAAGGATGGGAGGGAGCCAATCTGGGGGAATAATGGATGGAAGGTTGTCTGCTTGGGGGAAGTAAGGGATAGGAGATAGACAGCTTGGGGTAGTAACGGATCGGAGGTAGCCACCTTGTAGAATAAGCGATGTGAGGTAGACAGCTTGGGGTAGTAACTGATTGGAGATAGCCGGCTTGGGGGGAGTAAGCGATGGTAGGCAGCAAGCTTGTGGTGTAAGGTGAATGGGAGCAAACCAGCTTGGGGGAGTAAGGGATATGTGGAAGCCAGCTTGGGGGTGTAAGGGATGGAAAGCAGCCAGCATGGAGGTTTATGGGATGGGAGGTAGCCAGCTTGAGGGAATAAGGGGTATGGGATAGACAGCCTGGGTAGTAAGGGATGAGGTGAATCCAACTTGGGGGAGTAATGGGTGCGAGGGAGGTTGCCAGCTTGGGGGATTAAGGGGAGTGGGAGGTAGCTTTGGGAATTAAGGAATGGGATGAAACCATATTGGGGGTGAAAAGGATCGGAGGTAAAAAGCTTGGGGGGGAGTAAGGAATGGGAGGTAGCCAACTTGGGGGAGTAAGGGGAATCAGGGGAAGTCAGCTTGGGGGAGTCAGGGAATGGAGGTAACCAGCTTGGTGAGGGGGGCAGGGGATGGGACGAAGGCAGCTTGGGGATGTAAAGGCAGCTTGGAGGAATAGGGGATTAGAGGCAGCCACCTTGGGGAATTATGGGATGAGAGGTAGACAGCTTGGGGGAGTAAGGAGAAAGAGAGTTATCCAGCTTGGGGGGAGGAAGGGGAATGGGAGGTAGCCAGCTTGGGGGTTAACGGATGTGCGGCAGCCGGCTTGGGGGAGTTAGGCCCGGGAGGTAACCAGGTTGGGGGCGCAATGGGAATCGGAGGAAGCCGGCTTGGGGGGGAGTAAGGGGTGGGGGGTAGCCGGCTTGGGGCGTAAAGGGTGGGAGGTAGCCGGCTTGGGGTGTAAAGGGGATGCGATGTGGCCCGATTGGGGCAGGGGCAGTAAGGATAATGGGAGATGGGAGTTAACCAGGTTGGGGGTGCAATGGGAATCGGAGGAAGCTGGCTTGGGGTAGTATCTGGAATCGGAGGTAGACAGCTTGGTGGAGTAAGGGATGGATGGTAGCCAGCTTGGGGATTGGGTAGTAAGGGGTGGGCGGCAGCCAACTTGGGGAAGTCAAGGGAATGGGAGGTAGCCCGGCTTGGGGGGTAACGAGTGGGAGGCAGTCCAGCTTGGGAGGAGTAAGGGATGGGGGAAACCAGCTTGGGGAAGTAAGGGATGGGGGAAACCAGCTTGGGGGAGTAAGGGATGGGGAGCAGCCAGCTTGGGGTAATAAAGGATGGGAGGTAGCAGCTTGTGGGGGTAAAGGGAATGGTAGGCAGCCAGCTTGGGGGAAGTAAGGTGAATGAAACGTAGCCAGCTTGGAGAGTAAGTGATGGAAGGAAGCGAGCTTGGGGGAGTAAGGGATGGGAGGAAGTCGGCTTGGGGAAGTCAAGGCAGTGTGAGGTAGCCAGCTTGGGGGAGTAAGGGGGATGTGATGCAGCTTTCTTGGAAGAATAAATGATTGGAGAAAGCGAGCTTGGGGGAGTAAAGGAAGGGAGGAATGCAGCTTGGGATGGTAAGTGATGGGGCAGTCAGCTTGGGGAATAAGGGATGGGATGGATGCAGCCAGCTTGGAGGAGAAAATGATCTGATATATCAAGCTTGGGAAAGTAAGGAATGGGAGGTTGCCTGTTTGAGGGAGAATTGAGAATGGGAGGAGGCGAGCTTGGGGGAGTTTGGGGAAGGGGAGGTGGACTGCTTGGGGGAGTAACGGGAATGGGAAGTGTCCAGTTGGGGGGAGTAAGGGGTGGGAGTTAGCCAACTTGAGGGAGTAAAGAGATTGGGTTGTAGCCAGCTTGGGGGTGTAAGGGATGGAGTAATGGGAGGTAGACAGCTTGGGTGAGTAAGAGGGTTGGGAGATAGCCAGCTTGGGGGAGTAAGGGATTGGAGCAAGCCAGCTTGGCGGAGCAAGGGGAGGGAGGTTGCCAGCTTGGGGAAGTAAGGGGCCTGTGCGGTACCCAGCTTTGGGGAGTAAGGGGAATGGGCGTTAGGCAGTCTGGGGGAATGAGGATTGGGAGGTAGACAGCTTGGGGGAGTAAGTGATGGGAGGTAGTCAGCTTAGTGGAATAAGGAATGGGATGTAGTCAGCTTGGGAAAATAAGGGACAGGAGGAACCGACAATCCGCGACACGTCTGCCCGCAGGCCTGGCGCCCCACCTCTGGCCCGCTCCACCTGCCCGGACATCAGGGCCGGTGCTAGGAATTGCGGGGCCCAATTAGAAAACTGATGGCGGGGCCGCTACTCTAGAAAAGTAAACATTTATGTATGCTTATATTTCGTGTAGTTTCGGGAATTTTAAGGCAAGCTGGTTGGTGATTGGATGCACCCCCCTTAGAGACAGCGTTTGATTGGCCGCCAAATAAATTTGTCAAATCTGTAACAAAAATCGCTGGTCGGTGCGAACTCAGTGGACTATCTGGTTGTATCTCCAAACTAATCTGGTTGTATCTCCAAACTAATCTGGTTGTATCTCCAAACTAATCTGGTTGTATCTCCAAACTAATCTGGTTGTATCAACCAGACTATCTGGTGGTATCTCCAAACTAAACAGTATAACATGCAGGTACATTCATTTAAAATTAAATTCAGTGATTATTTCACATGATTTCTCACTGTGTAAAGCTCAATATCTGACCAATTTCTGTTTAACACGTTTGGTCTGTCGTGAGCATTTTTCGTTGCATCTCCCCTTTTCCTAATCGGCCACAATTCAGATAATAGTCTACTTTCCTGTTTTTGCCACCAAAGTGGATAACCTCACATTTATCCACTTTATACTGCATCTCCCATGCATTTGCCCACTCACCCAGCCTATCCAAGTCACCTTGCAGCCTCCTAGTTTAGAGGGGTTTAAACGGGTTAGAGATGTTTAGAGGGCTTCAGATGGGTTCAGGTGTGTTTACAATTGTTTAGAGGGGAATAGAGGGAAATAGGGGGGCTAGAGGGTCCCAGAGGGGTTTAGAGACGTTATAAGCCCCCCGTGAGAAATTGTAATTCTCTGAAATTGAAGATAGACATAAAGCTGGAGTAACTCCGCAGGACAGCAGCGCAGCGACTCTGGAGAGAAGACCCTTCTTCAGACCGAACTGAACTCGCGTCGATGAGAGTACTTGTGATTGTCTGAAGAAGGGTCTCGACCAGAAACACAACCCTCTCCCCAGAGCCGCTGCCCGTCCTGCTGAGCCAACTTCAACTTCAGAGCCAAACAAAAAACACAGAGTGCTGGAGGAACTCAGCGGGCCAGGCGGCTGCCTCACCCGCATGGTTTCTCCAGCATTTTTGTCTACTGCAAAACGTCAATGATTCCGGGAATGCTGAGGGGACAGGGTGATAGAGAGGGAGTGGGAGAGCTAGAGAGAGACAATATGGGGAGCGGGAGAGAGAGCGCGAGAGAAAGAGGGAGGGAGGGAGGGAGTGAGCAAAAGACAGAGAGACACAACCAAAGATCCGCTATAAGATGTTCAAAAGGGAACTGGATCCAAGATCTTTGGACACAACGTGGGTCGGTAGGTGAATGACAAACCTGCACACCAGGAAGAAGCCCCTTCTCGCGGTCCGGGGCCCTCACTCATGATGGTGAGTTAAATGAAATTCTCAACGTGTCATCGATCTACATTCCTCAGTAAATGTAATTGTGTTTTAAACAAGTATTAATGACGCCGCGTGAATTTTATTCAAAGGAACACGGCGTCATTAATACTTGTTCAAAACACTATAACATTTACTGAGGACTGCGGATAGATGCAGATTCATGACGTTGCATAACAAGGTGTTAAGTACTTACCGTTAAGATGTGCTAACAGCACTAGTTAACAAATCGTTTGTGTATGATGGCCGTGCAGCGGTTGTTATACATGTTCATTTAAAAAAATCCGGATGGCGAATTTAAAAAAATCTTTATTTAACAAAGAGAATTCGTATTTCCGTACGAAATACTGAACATTAGTGCGGGGCCCCGCTTAGGCGCGGGGCCCAATTGGGAGCAATCGGTCAAATCGGCTTAACGCCGGCCCTGCCGGACATCATCAGGCCAAGCCCCACGACGCCATTGCTGCCACGAGGAGCAGCACCAACACTTACAGCCTTACTGACCGATCTCGGCCCTGGACCAATTAGAATGTCGCTGTCGTCGACCTTCTCGCGCGGCCACCCGTGACCATTGTCGCCGACCTCCACCGACATCGCCGATCCCCGCTGCCGCTGCGGTGCCGCCGACCCTCGCTGCCTCAATGGTGCCGCCGACCCTCGCTGCCTCAATGGTGCCGCCGACCCTCGCTGCCTCAATGGAGTCGCCGATCCTCGCTGCCTCAATGGAGCCGCCGACCCTCGCTGCCTCAATGGTGCCGCCGACCCTCGCTGCCTCAATGGAGTCGCCGATCCTCGCTGCCGCTGCGGTGCCGCCGACCCTCGCTGCCTCAATGGAGCCGCCGACCCTCGCTGCCTCAATGGAGCCGCCGACCCTCGCTGCCTCAATGGAGCCGCCGACCCTCGCTGCCTCAATGGAGCCGCCGACCCTCGCTGCCTCAATGGAGCCTCCGATCCTCGCTGCCTCAATGGAGCCGCCGACCCTCGCTGCCTCAATGGAGCCGCCGACCCACGCTGCCTCAATGGAGCCGCCGACCCTCGCTGCCTCAATGGAGCCGCCGACCCACGCTGCCTCAATGGAGCCGTCGACCCTCGCTGCCTCAATGGGGCCGCCGACCCTCGCTGCCTCAATGGAGCCGCCGATCCTCGGTGTCTCACCAATGACGCCGATCCTCGCTGGAACCGCTGAACTTTCGCTGGCTTGCCGGAGCCGCGCAATCCTCGCTGCCTACCCATTCATCCGCTGACCGGCACTTCCGACCATTCGCCCGCGTTGCCACTCCACTCCCCGCGGGCTTCAACCTGCGACTCTGCCGGCCCTGGCCACTCCACCGTTCACCATTGGGACGCAGCCGTCGCCTAACCAGTGTCCTAGGCTCGGCACCAGGCCTGGGGTCTCCCAGCTCCAGACTCTCACACCACGTGGTTTGACTGCGCTGGGTCCTAATGCACCCCCTCCTCCCACAGGGAACCTCAATAAACAATAGGTGCAGGAGTAGGCCATTCGGCCCTTCGAGCCAGCACCGCCGTTCAATGTGATCGTGGCTGATCATCCACAATCAGTACCCCGTTCCTGCTTTCTCCCCATATTCCCTGTCTCCGCTATCTTTAAGAGCCCTATCTAGCTCTCTCTTGAAAGTATCCAGAGAACCGGCCTCCACCACCCTCTGAGGCAGAGAATTCCACCGACTCACAACTCTCTGTGTGAAAAAGTGTTTCCTCATCCCCGTTCTAAATGGATTACCCCTTATTCTTAAACTGTGGCCCCTGGTTCTGGACTCCCCGAATATCGGGAATTTGTTTCCTGCCTCTAGCGTGTCCAAACCCTTAATAATCTTATATGTTTCAATAAGATCCCCTCTAATCTTTCTAAACTCCTGAGTGTAGAAGCCCAGCTGCTCCAACCTGTCAACACGTGACACTCCCGCCCTCCCGGACATTAACCTGGGAACGTCCTTTGTGACGTCGGGAGGCGGGACCTACTTCCATTGGCCGCTGGCGCTGTCGGTCAGTGGGGGGCAGGTCCTGCCATTGGCCTTTGGAGCTGCCCGTCAGTGGGGGGCGGGACCTGCCATTGGCCTTTGGAGCTGCCCGTCAGTGAAGCGGCGGGACCTGGTCGCCATTTACTTGATGCGGTGCGTCACAAGGGCCGGTGCGGGGGGGGGGGGGGGGGGGGGGGGGGGGGGGGTTGAGTGAGTGAGGAAGGGAAAGGGAGGTTCTCCGTGTGCAGCGCCTGCCTGGCGGCGGGAGGCCGCGGCGCAGTGTCTCTGGTCAGCCGGCGGGAGCAAAGATCCTATAGCGGAGGATCTTTGGGTGGGAGATATGGGAGAAAGAGAATAAAATTGAGTGTAAGACTTGTCTGACTCCAGTGCGGAGACAAGGTTTCTCCCTGTATAAGGTCAAACGTGATAGGAGTAGAATTAGGCCATTCGGCCCATCAAGTCTACTCCGCCATTCAATCATGGTTGATCTATCTAACCCTCCTCACCCCATTCTTCTTCCTTCTCACCATAATCCCTGACACCCGTGTTTCGGTACACGGAACGATAATGTACCAATATTAGGAGAAGGGGAGGTGCAACGAGACCTGGGCGTCCCTGTACATCAGTCACTGAAGGTAAACATGCAGGTACAGCAGGCAGTAAAGAAAGCTAATGGCACATTGGCCTTCATTGCGAGAGGATTTGAGTTTAGGAGCAAGGAGGTCTTACTGCAGTTGTGCAGGACCCTGGTGAGACCACACCTGGAGTATTGTGTGCAGTTTTGGTTTAAGAATAAGGGGTATGCCATTTAGGACTGAGATGAGAAAAACCATTTTTACACAGGGAGTTGTGAATCTGTGGAATTCTCTACCACAGAAGGCAGTGGTAAAGGGGGAAGGGATGTGTGGGGGGGAGGATATGTGTGGGGGAGGGGATGTGTGTGGGGGGAGGGGATGTGTAGGGAGGAGAGGGGATGTGTGGGGGGGAGGAGATGTGTAGGGGGAGGGGATGTGTTGGGGGGGTGGGCTGAAGGGGTGATGGGGCCCCACACCAACCTGGGGCGCTGAGTATCCGGGCACCGCGCTGAGCCTCCCGCCCGCACGTGAGCTGCTCTGTGCCGTGACATCCGCACGCATGGCACCCTGACGTCTTGGCCCCTGCGGGTGGCGGCATGCATCATGGGAAGGTCACAGTACAGGAGTCACTAAGCGGGTCGGGCAGCGTCTGTGAAGCACACGGATAGGGGACATTTTTTTTTGGTCACGACCCTTCTGCAGACCTGAATCGTCGTCTATCCACGTTGACCAGAGATGCTGCTTGACCTGCTATGTTACTCCAGCACTGTGTCTTTTTGAGTATGAACCTGCATCTGCAGTTCCTTGTGTCTGCCAAAGATAGGCACAAAGTGCTGGGGGAAAATATCTGCAACAATTCAGATTTCGGGACATTTGGCTACTTGTTCCCGATGTTGGGGGAGTCCAGAACCAGCAGTCACAGTTTAAGAATAAGGGGTCGGCCACTTAGGACTGAGATGAAAAAATGTTTTCATCCAAAGAGTTGTGAATCAGTGGAATTATCTGCCACAGAAGGCAGTGGAGGCCAATTCACTGGATATTTTCATGAGAAAGTTAGATTTAGCGCTTTGGTCTAACGGAATCAGGAGATATGGGGAGAAAACAAGAACGGGGAACGATTGTGGATGATCAGCCATGAGCATATTGAATGGTGGTGCTGGCTCGAAGGGCCGAATGGCCTACTCATGCACCTATTGTCTATGTTTCTGTGAAACGTCACCTATCCACAGACGCTGCCCGACCCGCTGAGTTACTCCAGCACTCCGTGACCTTCTTCCCAAGCTGCATGCCACCCTGCGCGTGACTCAGTACCAATGTCGGCAGTCCCCCCTTGGATTGGGGGTGACGTCAGGGCGCCGGTCGTGCGCGCCGTGCGTGCGGCTGAAGTCACGGCTCAGATCGGCTGGCCAGCGGACCTGCAGGCGGGCAGGCGGCTCGACGGGGCGCCCGGACACTTGGTGTCGCAGGTCGGTGCGGCCTCCCTTCTCTCACTTGCCTCCTCACCCCGCTCTCACCCCCTCCTCGCCCCCTCCCTCATCCCCCCGCTCCCCTCCACTTTCTCACACTCTCAGCCCCCCTGCCCTCCCCCCCTCACACCCTCCGCGCCCCCTCCCTCATCCCACTCTCACCTCCTCCATCATCCCCCCACAGCCCTCTCACCCCCGTGTCCTCCCTCTCCCACTTGCCTCCTCGCCCCCCTCCCTCATCCCCTCCACTACCCTCCACCTTCCCGCCACTCCCCTTCCCATCGCCTCTTCCCCTCCCTTCAAGCACCAGTAATGTTCACGCGTTAGTAATGTCCAGTTTGCCAGCTTGTTGACTCTCTGTGTTCCCCTCCTCCAGGGTTTGTGAGCCGTTGCTGTGGACGGAGAGAAGGGGTGTGAACGGCCATTGAGGGCGGCCAGGGTGCCGGTGAGCCCCCCACCCCCCCCATCTGCTCGGTGTGCGGGCTGACCTTCGAGGGGCTGAGCTTCAGTGGACGACCACATGGCGGGGCACAACAGGGAGAAGCGTTATGAGTGTGACATGTGTGGCAAAGCCTGGCAGCACCCGAGCCATCTAGAGACCCACCGGCGGGTTCACGCAGGAGAACGTCCCTTCGACTGCTCGAAGTGCGGCTACAGCTTTAACCGCTATGAGAACCTGCTGCGGCACAACCGCATGCACACCCGCAAGAGGCCCTTCACATGCTCCGACTGCGGCAGGAGCTTCAAGACAACGAATGACCTGAAGATGCACCGGCGCGTGCGCACGGGCGAGAAGTCCGATGGCTGCTCCACCTGCGGCAAGAGCTTTGCCCGGTTGTCGGGACTATGGCAGCAACGGCGGGTGCACAGCGGTGAGCGGCCCTTCACCTGCTCTGACTGTGACAAGGGCTTCAAGTCGTCCAAGGACCTGAAGAGGCACAGACACCTGCACACCAGGGAGCGGCCCTACACCTGCAGCGACTGCGGCAAGTGCTTCACCCACTCCAACAACCTGCTGAAGCACCAGCATACCCACACTGGGGAGCGTCCCTTCACCTGTGCCCCGTGCGACAAGGGCGCCACCCGCTCCACCCACCTGCTGTCCCACCAACAGGTGCACGACGGCGACCGTCCCTTCACCTGCCCCGCTTGCGGAGAGCGCTTTGCCATGGTCTCCCACGTCCTGTCTCACCAGCGCATGCACACCAGTGGCCAGCCCTACGACTGCCCGTACAGGGGTGAGGCGTTTGACAGCTCGAGGGTGTTGCGGAAGCATCGGCGGGCCCACGTCGGCGAGCAGCTGCTCCCACTGCGGTGAGCATTTCAAGAGCTCACGGGGGCTGCGGGAGAACCAGCGGATACACACCAGAGGGAGACCCTTTGAGTGCGCTGAGTGTGGCAAGGGTCACGCCCGCCATGTCCAGCCTGTGGTGAGCGTCCCTTCACCAGCACCGGCGAGTTCACACCAGCCAGCGCCCCTTCACCTGCCCGCTCTGTGACAAGGCCTTTGCCCACCCCTCCAGCCTGCTGGCACACCGCGACGTGGATAGGCGCTGTTCAGGTCGACACAAAATGCTGGAAGGAATGGGTCAAGTTTCGGGTCGAGACCGAAACATTGACCCGAAACATCACCCATTCTTTCTCTCCAGAGATGCTGCCTGCCCCACTGAGTTACTCCAGCATTTTGTGTCCTTTCTTTGTAAACAAGCATCTGCAGTTCCTCATTTTTAAACCATTCTGGTTAACCATCTCTGCATCTTCCCAAAAGCCTCCACATCAGTCCTGTAATGGAGTGATCGGAACTGTATACAATACTCCAAATGCTACCTGACTAATGTCCCTTAAAGCTGCACATATACATTCCCCTCTCTCCCCCCTCCCCACACCCTCCCCTCTCCCGCCACTCACTCTCCTCCCCCACTCGTACACATATTTATCCCCACCCCACCCTCTCCCGCTCCCTGTCTCTCTCACACGCCCCCCCCTCTCTCTCTCTCTCTCTCCTCCACACACTCTGCCCCCCTCCCCACACTCTCCCATCTCCCACCACTCTCTTCCCCCCTACTCGTACCCAAATTCTCTCCACACCACCCTCCCGTGCCCCCCTCCTCTCACACACTCCCTCTCTTGCTCCCTGTCTCACACACTCCCTCGATACCCTTTCCCTCCGGTGCATCTACCACACAGAACTATATAGCTTTCCCCCCTCCCCACGTCTACTCCATCCCTCTCCCACATCCTCTCTCTCTGTCCCTCTCACACACACGCCCTCGCTCTTTTTTTCTTTTCAAAGACATTATTCGACACAATAATATGATACAACACATCAAATCATAAACAAAAATTACACTATATCAAGTATCATTATAATACAACATTGCATTCATTGTTCACAATACTCTCAACCCCACGCGGTGACCAGCGCCCACAGAAGGCCTCCAGAGTCCCCGTGGACACCGCGTGTTCTCTCTCCATGAACACACATGCAAGGACGTAGGCCCGAAAGAGGGGCAGGCATCCGACTCTAGCCTGACCATCGACCACCAACATGGACCCGCGAATGGCCATCTTGGCCAGGCCCAGGAGCAAACCGACAGGTAAGTCCCCCCCCCCCCCCGCCCCTCCGCTCTCCCCACACCCTGCCTTCAGTCCAAACACTAGAATGGTAGGACTAAAATGCAACCAGAACTTGAGGAACAACCTCTTCAGATATTGGTACAGGGACAGTAGCCTCTCACACTCCATATAAGCGTGGAACACGGGCTCTTCCTCGCCACAGAAAATACAGGCAGCGGACGAGCCCGTGAACCGACTCAAAAGTTTATTACATGCCACTGCTCTATGCAGCACTCTCCACCCCAGGTCCCCAATGTAAAGGGGGACAATTCCTTTGTAGAGGGACCCCCACTGGTGACCTTCCCCGCCTTCAGGTGGTAACACCGTCTGTCGGGATGGGAAACGAAGGCAAAGAGATGCAGGATGTGCAGGAACATTCTGTACAGTGCGCGTCTCTTCGCATCACGAAATGGCATGCAGGTCATTTCAGAAAGGCGGTTCACGTTGTGTGGAGCCGGTGCCCGAGAAATATCCCGGAGCCGAGGCCCGATGAGCAGATTTGACGGAGCGGGTGACAGCTCAGTCAGAACCACTCTAGGCGCACGCCTCTCTTCGACACCCGCCACGACTGAGTGAGGACCGGCCACTCCCGCAGCCGCATCATTCCCCTCCCCTCGTGGAGCAACACGCTGGCTAAAAACAACCAAATTCCTTACTCTTAGCACATCCCGGTAGAAAACAGGCAAACCCCTTAGGGCGGGTCGACTGATGCCCGCCACCGGGAGCCGCGAGACCCCCCTTGGACAACGACCCCGTCGAAATAAATACGTGGCCAGAGAGTGCCATCTGGGAGGGGTTCTCTACATACATATACCTCCACAGAGTCCTGCGACGGAGAGCCGCCACCTGGGTACGCACGCATACCAATGACTGGCCGCCCTCCTCTAACGGGAGACTCAGGACTGCTGCGGAGACCCAGTGCTTCCTATTTCCCCAAAAGAAATCCACCAGCTTCTTCTGTAAAGCAGTTACAAATATGGAAGGCGGGACAAGAGTAGCCAGCCGATACCATAACATGGAGGCCACCAGCTGCTTTATTACCAACACCCTCCCCTGAAAGGAAAGAACTCCAAGCAGGCCTGACCAGCGCCCCAGCCGGGCAACCACTTTCGTCTCCAACTCCTGCCAGTTTGCCGACAAGCATCCTCAGTGGGGCTCAGGTACACCCCCAAATAGAGGAGGTGCGTGGTGCTCCACGCATACATTGTCATCCCCTCCGGCAGGGAGTCTGACCCACTAAAAGTACGGAGCACTTACTCCAGTTAATCCTGGCAGAAGATGCAGCCGAGAAAATCTCCTGGCAGTCACGCATCCTCCGCAAGTCACCAGGATCAGTGAACATAAGGAGTACATCATCGGCATACGCCGAAAGAACCACCTCCACCCCAGGGCTAGGTAGGGCCAGGCCTGTCAACCTCCTCCGAAGAAGACACAGGAATGGCTCCACACAGACCGAGAACAACTGACCTGACATGGGGCACCCCTGACGGACCCCACTCCCAAAATGAAAGGGAGCCAACAACACACCATTAACCTTCACAAGACACTCCACTGCAGCATACAAAAGGCGGACCCGGGCCACAAAATGCGGTCCAAATCCAAACGCTTGCAACGTCCCGAAGAGATATTCATGCTCTACCCTATCAAAAGCCTATTCCTGATCTGGAGACAGAAAAACAGCTGACTGACCAGTACCCTGGGCTAGATGAATCAGGTCCCTAACCAGGTGAATGTTATCCTGAATGGACCTGCCAGGGACTGTATAGGACTGGTCAGGATGAATCAGTTGAGACAGCACGGAGCCCAGGCGATTTGCCATCGCCGTGCAAAAACTTTATACTCTGTACATAGGAGAGAGACCGGGCGCCAGTTCTTCAACACGTGGTGTTCGCCCTTCTTGGACAGCAAAACGACAACTGCCCTACGCCACGAGAAGGGCATCTCCCCGGTCGCCAGGCTCTCTCCCAGAACCAACATGTAGTCACCCCCCAGGATATCCCAGAAAGCTCTAACAAACCCTCCTGAGCTGATGCAAGACACGAGTCAACTCCTCCAAAGATATAGGGCCATCAAGAAGATCGGCCACCTCCCTATCTACAGTCGGTAGACCCTCCCACAGGTCCTGCTGAGCCTTCCCGCTGACTCCACCTGCGGAGAACAGTACAGGGACCCGTAAAAGGACCTGACCAAGGCACTAATCCTCTCCGGATCAGTGACAGAGGAGCCATCATCTGCGAGTAGCTCTACGAGCTGCTTATGGGCTCCACGCCTCTTCTCCAGAGAGAAAAAGCACGGCGAAGCTCGGTCCAGATCGTGCAGCATCTGGACCTGCGACCTCACGTAAGCGCCTCGGGACCGCTCAAGTTGCAGGTTCCTCAAGGCTTCCTTCTTCTCGTGAAACACTCCCCATTCGCAGGAGTCATCTCCAACCCGACCCAGGCGAGACTCTGTGTCCAGCAGCTCCCTCTCAAGCCTCTCGATCGCTGAGTCCCGCCGCCCGGTCGACCCCCACGTATATTCCTTACAAAAAAGACGGATGTGAGCTTTCCCCACATCCCACCACTGCCTAAGGGAAGAGAAGCACCTCTGCCTCTCTCTCCACCTTACCCAAAACCGACTGAATGACTCCCGGAAACACCGATCCTCCAGCAGCCGGTTATTAAAGTGCCAGTACGCAGACCCGGCCCGAGCGCGCGCTGGATTAAAATCCACACGCACCAGACAGTGGTCCTGAGGCCGCTGAGACACGGGAAACAAACGCTCGGGAAATATATATTCGATCAATGCGGGAACCACCTCCCTCAGACCTCCGCGAAAAAGCAGTGGAATCAGGGTGGAGGTCCCGTCACGCATTAACCAAATCAAAGGATTCAATCAACCCTCTCAGCTTCTTCGCTACAGCAGGGGCACACTGAGTACCAGAATGGTCTCGCACCTCAAGTGTGCAATCAAAGTCTCCCCCAAGGAAGACACACTCTCCCCTATCAATAGTGCTCAACAGAGCAGTCACCTCCTGAGGTAGGCCGGCCTGCATCGTGCCGGAGCTGGGGGCATACACGTTAATGCAATGCAACGGCATGCCATCCAGGCTCACGGTCAGATGGAACAAACGTCCTGGCACATCTTCTGGCACTTCACTGGGCTTTTTCACGGGGCGAGTTGACGTAAGATGTCACCAGAGTGAAGTGGTCGTGGTCCAGCACGAGTTTCGCACGATCGTAGATAAAGAGTTCCCACGGTACTCGGCATTTCTGTTATTTGTTCGAGTGACTTGTCCATCTCCCGAGCTTTCCCGTTAATCTTGAATGAACATCGTGAACTGTAGTGTTGTTAATCACGTGGCACAAATGATGTTACTTTGTTTTCACACACTATATTGGGTTTTTTCACACACTATATTCCTCCCTTGGTTGAATTGGCTCATTTGGAGACATGCCTATACTAAGTATTTTCGAGTACAGGACGGTGGTTATTTTCATTGACGCGCTGTATGCAGCAGCCCACTATGTGCATCGAGAACGCTTGCGTGAAGGCAGAAGGGTGAGATTAATTAAAAAGAGAATTAAGAGGAAGTCTCACTGGGTGAAGCCCATCTTTCAACGGAGACCTCAATTTGGACAATATGACCAGCTGCTTAATGTGCTGTGCGAAGAGGATAAAAGTGCATTCACAAACTTTGTCAGAATTTCACCCGAGCTCTTTAATGAGCTGAAGAATAATATGTTTTTTTTTAGACAAATGTTGTTTGGTGTGATGCACCTTCTCTCAATATGTGCAAGAAGTCGTCTTTTTATTTTGTCAAATAGGAATAAAGACTTTGTCTCACATTGACCGTGATGGTTGTCTTATTTTATTATCTACTGAGAGGTGAAACTTTCAAACGTTTAACCAGTCAGTAGACAGACAATAAATAGTAACAATCGAGCCATAAATGGTGTATACATGGTGAAGGGAACAACGCTGTGTGCAAGATAATGTTTAAAATCATGCGAGGAATCGATCGGGTAGATGCACAGTCTCTTGCCCAGAGTAGGCGAATCGAGGACCAGATTACATAGGTTTAAGGTGAAGGGGAAATGATTTAATATGGATCTGATTAAATACTGTCAGTAGTAAACCCGATCAAAAACAACATCAGGACGTCTATTAAACACCAGAGATCCCAGTAAACACCCAGCCGAGACTTATTACAGGTCTAGTGGAAAGACACAAAGCGCTGGAGCAACTCAGCGGGTCAGGCAGCATCGCTAGACAACATGGATAGATGATGTTTCGGGTCGGGACTCTTCTTCAGCGCTGAGTTACTCCCGCATATTGTGCCTTTCCAATGCAGATTAGCGTCTGCGATTCTTTGCTCCTGCATTACGGGGTCTATCTCGATTCCCGATAAAGTCTAAAACCCATCCTCCAGAGTTCTCAGCCCAGGGCGCCCATAAACAAGCCCTTAACTCCACACTGGGGACAGAGGCTGAGAGGTGTACAAAACCATGAGACGAACAGGCAGGGAAATAGACAGAGTCCAGGGTAATATATGTCCTTTGCCCACAGAGGGGATTCGAGGACCAGAGGGCATAGGTTCAAGGTGAGGGGGGACGATCTAATAGGAATCTGAGTGAGGGGTAACATTTTCGCACAAAGGGTGGTGGGTGTATGGAACAAGCTGCCAGAGGACGTTGTTGAGGCTGGGTCCATCCCTACATTTAAGAAACATTTAGACAGGTACATGGATAAGACAGGTTGGGAGGGATATGGACCAGACGCAGGCAGATGGGACTAGTTTCGATGGGACATTTTGGCCGGTATGGGCAAGTTGAGCCGAAGGGCCGGTTTCCACACTGTAACTCGATAAAGCCAGTGAGTATACGATCTAAGATAGTCCGAGGGTCTCGGATGAGGTAGGTAGTAGTTCAGGAATGCTCTGAGGTTGGTGTTAGGATGGTTCAGTTACATAAGTGCTCAAATGTAGGCACCGTTTTCACAGTGGAAGCTCCGAGACTGTGCAGCGGGCGATTGTCGTGTTGGCTGGGACTCCTTTTATCTATGCAGGGGGTTGACCTCAGTCTGAAGAAGGCTCTCGACCCGTTCCTTCTCTCCAGAGTTGCTGCCTGTCAGGCTGAGTTGCTCCAAGCAACTGGTGTCTATCTTCAAAGGACTGACCACCGGGCTGGATGTCGGGGCTGGCGTGTTGCGTTTCACAGACCGAACTGTCCAATTAATGGTAACAGATGGGCACTGAGGGAAGTCCCCCCCTCTCTGTTTCTCTGCCCTTTCTTTAACTTTTGTGCCTCTATGCAAGTATCTCGCGAGCCATCCCAGACTGCCCATTTCTGCTCCCCCTCGTCTTTAATAACTACATTTCCCTAACAATTACTATCTTTGTTAGTTATAGGAGCAAAATTAGGCCATTCGGTCCATTAAGTCCACTCCGCCATTCAATCGCGGCTGATCTATCTCTCCCTCTCAACCACATTCTCTTGCCTTCTCCCCATAACCTCCTGACAGCCGCACTAATCAGGAATGTAACTATCTCTGCCCCTATTCTTCACCCTTTTGACAGTAGTTTTGTTTTATTGGAGACGCGGGAGACAGCGGATGCTGGAATACTGAGCAAAACACGAAATGCTGGAGGAACTCGGTGCATTTGTGTTTAAGAAGGAACTGCAGATGCTGGAAAATCGAAGGTACACAATAATGCTGGAGAAACTCAGCGGGTGCAGCAGCATCTATGGAGCGAAGGAAGTAGGCAACGTTTCGGGCCGAAACGTTGCCTATTTCCTTCGTTCCATAGATGCTGCTGCACTCACTGAGTTTCTCCAGCATTTGTGTGTGTGGGTGGGAGTAGGGGGGAGGGGGGGGGAGGGGGGAGAGAGATAAGGCAGCCTGAAGAAAGGGTCGCCTGTCCATTTCCCTCCGTAGATGCTGCCTGGCCCGCGGAGTTCCTACAGTCTTAGAAACTGCTTTAGACAAAAAGAGACACAAACTGCTGGAGTAAAATAGCTCAGCAAGTGAGGTACCTGAACACTCAAAAATGAAAAAGAATGAAAATGTGATTATTTCACCTCCCTTCAACTATTTTGTGTTTCAGCATGAGAGCGATTATAACATTAGAGACATTCATCTTGTAGTGATTTGTTAATGAAGAATTGCAGACATCATTCTGATAGTAAAAAATATATTTATTTAACAATGAGGTAAAACAAGCACTGACAATCAAACTGCTCAGTTACTCACCGTTCGCAGGAGTTCCCACGGTACCCGCAAGAGTTATTACGGATATCGCACGGATATCGCACTGGCCACTATGTTCATACAATGTTGCAATGCTTACCCACAAGTTTACAAGTCACTCTTGGAGAAATTCAAACTTTCTTGAATTACACGACTACCTGCCGTTAGCGCCACGGTGGTCCACGGTGGTCCACGAATGCCGTACTGTTATTGCACGAGGTTCCCACGATGTTAAACTCTGGTTCACTCTTGCGTCAAGTCGCCCCGTGAAAAAGCCACTTTAGAACATTTTGCAGGAAATTCTGAGCCAACAGAAAGGCCACCCCACTCGAATTCGAGCTAAGATGGCTCATGTAGCCCCCCCCCCCCCCTCCCCCACTCCAATCTCCAGATGGGTTCATCACTAACAACGGTATGCGGCTCCTGCAAAAAACACACTGCATATTTCCCCTCTCTAAGGACTGATAAAAGCTGAAATCTACGAAAACTCGCTCTATTCCCGTTTAAGTTTAATGTGGCTACTTTGATTGTGCAGTCACACTAGATTGAGACCCTCATACTCCCCGTAGACTCCATAACTCTCTCTCTTAGGAACTCCAAAAATTCGCCAAACTGGCACTTCTCAGAGTCAGGAAGATCACTATCATTGTTCCCAAGGATAGCCTCGAGAGTTTTAAACAAATCCGGCAGATCAGCCCACCGTCTCTTAGCAGCATCCGCCTTTGTTCTGTTGGTACGGCTTATCTTTAAGAACTGTCGCACCTCACAGATCACATTTCCATGAGACTCGTCCTTGGAGCCTGGGCTATCGGCCAAGTTACTCGCACCTGACACAACAAGCTCAGCATCACCAAGGTCATTGTCAGAAGTCGAAAGACCAGAACTCTCTGGAATTTCGCTAACCCCTCCACACAAACTGGCCCCATCATTCTGCCCCTCCTCTGGCATGACACCAACCCAGGATCAATGCCGCGGAAGGATCCCGAAACCCCTAACCGCATCACATAGCCCACTGACTGGCTGGGCTCCTGCGCTCTGCCCTCACCCTCTACATCTGGGCCTGGGGAAGAAAAAACAAGAGGCATCCCCAGGGTCTGTGGTACACTGGCACCCCCAGAATCTGAAAGAGGATCGCCGCCTGAAATAGCTCCGACCTCCACAGCACCTAAAGCACCCCCTCCACGCGCAACACCCAGAGGCTCTCCACTTGCTTTTTTACTCTCCCCTGCCAACTCAGCCGGCGGTGCAGCACACCCCCCAGTACCTCCATTGGCTCTGATATGGAGCACAGATTGGTACACCATTCCCCCCGAACACCCCCTCCCCCCTCGGGCTGACTCTGCTCATCTCCCGTCTCAGGGTCCACACTACCAGGGGAGCTTACCCCACCCTCTAGCGTGATAACACCCTCAGTAGTCCTCTGAAACGAGGGGACCTCCTCCGACCCAGAGGACACACCCCCAGGGAAGCTAAACTCACCACGCGATGAGATAACTCCCTCGGAGGGCCCCTGAGACGAAGGGACATCCACCCGCCCAGAGGACACAGCTCCAGAGGGGTCTACCCTATCACCTGATCTTGTAGTATCCTCGGGAAATCCCTGAAGTGGAGGCTCAATCTCCAACCCGGAAGACACCAGTTCCTGACCTCCAACCACATCGGTGGTGGAAGGTCTGGAAAAATACACCCCCCTAACTTTGGACCCACGTCCTAGCTCTTCCTCGCCAGGCCCAATGCTCCTTTTTGTCCCACTAGCATGCGGCGATACGGTGACCTCCATAAAGAAAGGGTCTTCCGCCTCCACACTACCCCCATCCACTACCACCCGCTCGTTGTACCTTCCCTACCCCCGTCAGAGCCACCTCAGCTCCTTGCTGGGCCACGGCAGTTGCACTCTGGACCTCACTGGAGCTGACAGGCACCCCTTGGGTGATCTCCGCACTCGGCAGTTGCACACCCGCCTGCTTCTGACTCGCTTGGGTGTTCTTTTACTGCTTGTTCTTCTTCTTCTTCTGCTGCTCCCATTTCTCTCCACCCTCCCCCTGTGCCTCACCTTCAGCCACCACCACAGGTTCAGGACATAGGGGGCGGGGGCCCTTGCTGCCCCGCGTCCCCAAGGCGGAACTTGCAGACCCAGAAGGGCTATCTCCGCCGCCCCGGATCACCGAGGCAGAGCCGGCAGCCCCAGCCAGGTCAGCAATACCACCCTGCCATGACGAGCCACCCCTGATGGGCCAGCAGTGCATTCCTGGGCCGCTGTGCTAGAAGTTCTGGCAGCGACCCCGTGATTAGGACATTCCCTACGGAGATGTCCATAACCACCGCACGCATGACACCGTGCCTTTCCCCAACTCCAACGAACGGTTCTAGGGAGACCCCTACACTCCACCTCGAAGCTACCCTCAGCGCCTTCCCCCACCCCACCTTCACGAACACCCTCCTCTTGAAACTGAAGATCCCCTTTTCTTCGGGTCCCCCGCGGGGTGCATGAGCCTAAAATCGCTTTCTCACGGGGCGACGTGACGCAAGATGTAACCAGAGTGAAGTGGTCGTGGTCTAGCACGATATCACACGATGTAACGGGGGGTAGATAAAGCGTTCCCACGGGTACTCGGCATTTCTGTTATTTGTGCGAGTGACTTGTCCGTCTCCCGAGCTTTCCCGTTAAATCTTGAATGAACATTGTGAATCCCCATTCATAAAAGAGAAGGTAATTGCGCGGGGGTGTAAATAATTGACAATCTGCTGCTGCCTGCCCGCTGAGTTAAAAAGTTCCCACGGTCACGATATACAGTGTATCGTGAGTCTTGCGTGGGAACTTTTTAACTCAGTGGGCAGGCAGCAGCAGATTGTCGCTCCCTTCAGTTTCACCCCTCCTACACCCCTCTGCTTCCCGGCCATGTGTGTGACCCCTTCCCTCCCCTCTTCAGCTCCCCGCCCATTGCACCGGCGCGGGGGCTTTGCACTGTCTTCACGTTGGCGATGCTAGCAGGATCGTACCAGTCACCGGAGACGTCAGGACCAACGGGACACCTACCCCCAGGCCCACTGCAAGCACTGAGATCCCAGAGACCCACAGCCAGCAGCAGCGCAGCCCCGTTCCAACTCCAGAGGAACACGCTCCCCGTAGGGACAGAAGCTTATGGTGTGCAAGGTACGTCTTGTTCTTGGGGTTGCGGATGAGGAGGCGCAGCTCGGGCTGTGACGTCTCCGGCCACGTACAGGAGCTGAGACTGGGAACTGTGGGGTTGTTTGCAGTTGCAGAGGGAGGGGGCAAGGGCGGTACAGTTCACAGTCTCAGCTCCAGTCCAGGGGGGTGGCCGGAGACGTTAGGACCAACGGGACACCGACTGCAAGCACGGAGCTCCCAGAGACTCACAGCCAGCAGCAACTCTAGCCCAGCCCCGCTCCAACTCCAGAGGAACCCGGGTTGCGGATGAGGGGGCGCGGATTCCTCTGGAGTTGGAGGGACAGGGAGACACAGCAGCTTTTGAGAATGGTGGGCAATCACATCCAAAGTTCTGCCCACACAGTCAGTACACATCTCCTACACTTGTCTCCCGCACTAAGATCATCTCGCAGAGAATGATCCCAGCCTAACAGCATGTTCATTCCAGATTACTCACCTTCTGTCCCCTCTGTCTAGCTTCCGGGTTCACCGTTCGCAGGAGTTCCCACGGTACACGCAAGAGTTAATACGGATATCGCACTGGCCACTACGTGCATATAATGTTGCAATCTTCAACCACAAGTGTACAAGTCACTCTTGGAGAAATTCAAACTTGCTTGAATTTTCTCCCGAGTCAACAAGTTACACGATTACCTGCCGTTAGCGCCACGGTGGTCCACGGCGGTCCACGAATGCCGTACGGTTATCGTACGAGGTTCCCACGATGTTCAACTCTGGTTACCTCTTGCGTCAAGTCGCCCCGTGAGAAAGGCCTATTAAGCACTTAGACCACACCTCCCCAATCTGAGACAAGTACGGAATGAGTGTCGCATCCAGAACTCCGCAGGACAACCGGTCTCACCCTGGACACCCATGGGTCCACCTGTACATGGACCCCCCCCCCCCCACTGAAATCCCCCTCTCCAACGCTGTAGCCACATCCTCCCGGGTCATCAATATCATCTCAACCTTTCCCCTCTCGAGCTCGGAAGAGACAATAGCCCCCCTCCCAAGAAGGGCATTCATAGCCTTCGTAATTACTCCCCTGGACATCTGGGGCCCAGTTTGAACCGAGATACCAAAACCGTCCCAGTCCAAGTCAACATGAGGCTCATATTCAGAAGGCCTCAATTCCGCCGCTGATGTCACCGCTGCGTAGCTCCTCTCCTTCGGCCGAGCCCCCGCCATCGCCATCCGGACAGAGGCACAAACCAGCTCCCGGCACCCCAACAGCTCAGCTCCAATTAAATTCCCAGGGACAGTCACAGTCGAAGACAGTCTTCAGAAAGCAAAATCCTCCAGCTGAAGCAGGAAAGTCTCCAAGTTCATCCACAGCCGAGAACACCTTACCCTGTCTTGCCGAACGTAAAAGCACCTTCTTCACATTAAGCCAGGCAACCGCACTGGAGCTGAGAAAGACACAGTCTGTCCGTCTCTCTCTCTCTCTCTCTCTCTCTCTCTCTCTCTCTCTCTCTCTCTCTCTCTCTCTCTCTCTCTCTCTCTCCTCTCGCGCTCCTCTCTCTCTGTCTCTCTCCTCTTCGCTATCTCTCGTCTGCGTCTTCTCTCTCTCTCTCTTCTTGCTCTCTCCCTCCTCTCTCTCTCTCTCTCTCTCTCTCTGTCTCCTCTCTCTCGTCTCTCTCCTCTCTCTCTCTCTCTCTCTCTCTCTCTCTCTCTCTCTCTTCCTAAGGGTTCCTACTCTCTACGCCTAGGCCCCAATCCACCAGCCCTCTCATCCTTCCTCCCACCTATCCCCTAATGCCCCTGTCCCACTTAGGAAATCTGAACGGAAACCTCTGGAGATTTTGCGCCTCACGCAAGGTTTCCGTGCAGTTCCCAGAGGTGGTTGCCGGAGGTTGCAGGTAGTGGAAGCAGGTAGGAAGACTGACAAGTACCTCCGGGAACCGCACGGAAACCTTGGGTGGGGCGCAAAGTCGCCAGAGGTTTCCGTGCAGGTTTCCTAAGTGGGACAGGGGAATACAAATGTTTGCCGTTTACTTGTTCCAGTTCCTCTCCCGAGTTTTACATTTAAACCAAGCCGATTTCCTGCAAATTCTAAATAATTGACAATCTGCTGCTGCCTGCCCACTGAGTTAAAAAGTTCGCACGCAAGACTCACGATACACTGTATATCGTGACCGTGGGAACTTTTTAACTCAGCGGGCAGGCAACAGCAGATTGTCAATTATTTACACCCCCGCGCAATTACCTTCTCTTTTATGAATGGGGATTCACAATGTTCATTCAAGATTTAACGGGAAACCTCGGGAGACGGACAAGTCACTCGCACAAATAACAGAAATGCCGAGTACCCGTGGGAACGCTTTATCTACCCCCCCGTTACATCGTGTGATATCGTGCTAGACCACGACCACTTTTTGTCTAAAGCAGTTTCTAAGACTGTAGGAACTCCGCGGGCCAGGCAGCATCTACGGAGGGAAATGGACAGGCGACCCTTTCTTCAGGCTGCCTTATCTCTCCCCCCCCCCCCTCCCCCCTACTCCCACCCACACACACAAATGCTGGAGAAACTCAGTGGGTGCAGCAGCATCTATGGAACGAAGGAAATAGGCAACGTTTCGGCCCGAAACGTTGCCTACTTCCTTCGCTCCATAGATGCTGCTACACCCGCTGAGTTTCTCCAGCATTATTGTGTACCTTCGATTTTCCAGCATCTGCAGTTCCTTCTTAAACACAAATGCACCGAGTTCCTCCAGCATTTCGTGTTTTGCTCAGTATTCCAGCATCCGCTGTCTCCCGCGTCTCCAATAAAACAAAACTACTGTCAAAAGGGTGAAGAATAGGGGCAGAGATAGATACATTCCTGATTAGTGCGGCTGTCAGGAGGTTATGGGGAGAAGGCAAGAGAATGTGGTTGAGAGGGAGAGATAGATCAGCCGCGATTGAATGGCGGAGTGGACGTAATGGACCGAATGGCCTAATTTTGCTCCTATAACTAACAAAGATAGTAATTGTTAGGGAAATGTAGTTATTAAAGACGAGGGGGAGCAGAAATGGGCAGTCTGGGATGGCTCGCGAGATACTTGCATAGAGGCACAAAAGTTAAAGAAAGGGCAGATAAACAGAGAGGGGGGGGGACTTCCCTCAGTGCCCATCTGTTACCATTAATTGGACAGTTCGGTCTGTGAAACGCAACACGCCAGCCCCGACATCCAGCCCGGTGGTCAGTCCTTTGAAGATAGACACCAGTTGCTTGGAGCAACTCAGCCGGACAGGCAGCAACTCTGGAGAGAAGGAACGGGTCGAGAGCCTTCTTCAGACTGAGGTCAACCCCTTGCATGGATAGCAGGAGTCCCATCCAACACGACAATCGCCCGCTGCACAGTCTCGGAGCTTCCACTGTGAAAAGGTGCCTACATTTGAGCACTTATGTAACTGAACCATCCGAACACCAACCTCAGAGCATTCCTGAACTACTACCTACCTCATCCGAGACCCTCGGACTATCTTAGATCGTATACTCACTGGCTTTATCGAGTTACAGTGTGGAAACCGGCCCTTCGGCTCAACTTGCCCATACCGGCCAAAATGTCCCATCGAAACTAGTCCCATCTGCCTGCGTCTGGTCCATATCCCTCCCAACCTGTCTTATCCATGTACCTGTCTAAATGTTTCTTAAATGTAGGGATGGACCCAGCCTCAACAACGTCCTCTGGCAGCTTGTTCCATGCACCCACCACCCTTTGTGCGAAAATGTTACCCCTCACTCAGATTCCTATTAGATCTTCCCCCCTCACCTTGAACCTATGCCCTCTGGTCCTCGAATCCCCTCTGTGGGCAAAGGACATATATTACCCTGGACTCTGTCTATTTCCCTGCCTGTTCGTCTCATGGTTTTGTACACCTCTCAGCCTCTGTCCCCAGTGTGGAGTTAAGGGCTTGTTTATGGGCGCCCTGGGCTGAGAACTCTGGAGGATGGGTTTTAGACTTTATCGGGAATCGAGATAGACCCCGTAATGCAGGAGCAAAGAATCGCAGACGCTAATCTGCATTGGAAAGACACAGTATGCGGGAGTAACTCAGCGCTGAAGAAGAGTCCCGACCCGAAACATCATCTATCCATGTTGTCTAGCGATGCTGCCTGACCCGCTGAGTTTCTCCAGCGCTTTGTGTCTTTCCACTAGACCTGTAATAAGTCTCGGCTGGGTGTTTACTGGGATCTCTGGTGTTTAATAGACGTCCTGATGTTGTTTTTGATCGGGTTTACTACTGACAGTATTTAATCAGATCCATATTAAATCATTTCCCCTTCACCTTAAACCTATGTAATCTGGTCCTCGATTCGCCTACTCTGGGCAAGAGACTGTGCATCTACCCGCTCGATTCCTCGCATGATTTTAAACATTATCTTGCACACAGCGTTGTTCCCTTCACCATGTATACACCATTTATGGCTCGATTGTTACTATTTATTGTCTGTCTACTGACTGGTTAAACGTTTGAAAGTTTCACCTCTCAGTAGATAATAAAATAAGACAACCATCACGGTCAATGTGAGACAAAGTCTTTATTCCTATTTGACAAAATAAAAAGACGACTTCTTGCACATATTGAGAGAAGGTGCGTCACACCAAACAACATTTGTCTAAAAAAACCCATATTATTCTTCAGCTCATTAAAGAGCTCGGGTGAAATTCTGACAACGTTTGTGAATGCACTTTTATCCTCTTCGCACAGCACATTAAGCAACTGGTCATATTGTCCAAATTGAGGTCTCCGTTGAAAGATGGGCTTCACCCAGTGAGACTTCCTCTTAATTCTCTTTTTAATTAATCTCACCTTCTGCCTTCACGCAAGCGTTCTCGGTGCACATAGTGGGCTGCTGCATACAGCGCGTCAATGAAAATAACCACCATCCTGTACTCGAAAATACTTAGTATAGGCATGTCTCCAAATGAGCCAATTCAACTAAGGGAGCAATATAGTGTGAAAAAAAACAATATAGTGTGTGAAAACAAAGTAACATCATTTGTGCCACGTGATTAACAACACTACAGTTCACGATGTTCATTCAAGATTAACGGGAAAGCTCGGGAGATGGACAAGTCACTCGAACAAATAACAGAAATGCCGAGTACCGTGGGAACTCTTTATCTACGATCGTGCGAAACTCGTGCTGGACCACGACCACTTCACTCTGGTGACATGTTGCGTCAACTCGCCCCGTGAAAAAGCCCAGTGAAGTGCCAGAAGATGTGCCAGGACGTTTGTTCCATCTGACCGTGAGCCTGGATGGCATGCCGTTGCATTGCATTAACGTGTATGCCCCCAGCTCCGGCACGATGCAGGCCGGCTTACCTCAGGAGGTGACTGCTCTGTTGAGCACTATTGATAGGGAAGAGTGTGTCTTCCTTGGGGGAGACTTTGATTGCACACTTGACGTACGAGACCGTTCTGGTACTCAGTGTGCCCCTGCTGTAGCGAAGAAGCTGAGAGGGTTGATTGAATCCTTTGAGTTGGTTAATGCGTGACGGGACCTCCACCCTGATTCCACTGCTTTTTCGCGGAGGTCTGACGGAGGTGGTTCCCGCATTGATCGAATATATATTTCCCGAGCGTTTGTTTCCCGTGTCTCAGCGGCCTCAGGACCACTGTCTGGTGCGTGTGGATTTTAATCCAGCGCGCGCTCGGGCCGGGTCTGCGTACTGGCACTTTAATAACCGGCTGCTGGAGGATCGGTGTTTCCGGGAGTCATTCAGTCGGTTTTGGATTAGGTGGAGAGAGAGGCAGAGGTGCTTCTCTTCCCTTAGGCAGTGGTGGGATGTGGGGAAAGCTCGCATCCGTCTTTTTTGTAAGGAATATACGTGGGGGTCGACCGGGCGGCGGGACTCAGCGGTCGAGAGGCTTGAGAGGGAGCTGCTGGACACAGAGTCTCGCCTGGGTCGGGTTGGAGATGACTCCTGCGAATGGGGCGTGTTTCACGAGAAGAAGGAAGCCTTGAGGAACCTGCAACTTGAGCGGTCCCGAGGCGCTTACGTGAGGTCGCAGGTCCAGATGCTGCACGATCTGGACCGAGCTTCGCCGTTCTTTTTCTCTCTGGAGAAGAGGCGTGGAGCCCATAAGCAGCTCGTAGAGCTACTCGCAGATGATGGCTCCTCTGTCACTGATCCGGAGAGGATTAGTGCCTTGGTCAGGTCCTTTTACGGGTCCCTGTACTGTTCTCCGCAGGTGGAGTCAGCGGGAAGGCTCAGCAGGACCTGTGGGAGGGTCTACCGACTGTAGATAGGGAGGTGGCCGATCTTCTTGATGGCCCTATATCTTTGGAGGAGTTGACTCGTGTCTTGCATAAGCTCAGGAGGGTTTGTTAGAGCTTTCTGGGATATCCTGGGGGGTGACTACATGTTGGTTCTGGGAGAGAGCCTGGCGACCGGGGAGATGCCCTTCTCGTGGCGTAGGGCAGTTGTCGTTTTGCTGTCCAAGAAGGGCGAACACCACGTGTTGAAGAACTGGCGCCCGGTCTCTCTCCTATGTACAGAGTATAAAGTTTTTGCACGGCGATGTAAACTCGCCTGGGCTCCGTGCTGTCTCAAGTGATTCATCCTGACCAGTCCTATGCAGTCCCTGGCAGGTCCATTCAGGATAACATTCACCTGGTTAGGGACCTGATTCATCTAGCCCAGGGTACTGGTCAGTCAGCTGTTTTTCTGTCTCCAGATCAGGAATAGGCTTTTGATAGGGTAGAGCATGAATATCTCTTCGGGACGTTGCAAGCGTTTGGATTTGGACCGCATTTTGTGGCCCGGGTCCGCCTTTTGAATGCTGCAGTGGAGTGTCTTGTGAAGGTTAATGGTGTGTTGTTGGCTCCCTTTGATTTTGGGAGTGGGGTCCGTTAGGGGTGCCCCATGCCAGGTCAGTTGTTCTCGGTCTGTGTGGAGCCATTCCTGTGTCTTCTTCGGAGGAGGTTGACAGGCCTGGCCCTACCTAGCCCTGGGGTGGAGGTGGTTCTTTCGGCGTATGCCGATGATGTACTCCTTATGTTCACTGATCCTGGTGACTTGCGGAGGATGCGTGACTGCCAGGAGATTTTCTCGGCTGCATCTTCTGCCAGGATTAACTGGAGTAAGTGCTCCGTACTTTTAGTGGGTCAGACTCCCTGCCGGAGGGGATGACAATGTATGCGTGGAGCACCACGCACCTCCTCTATTTGGGGGTGTATCTGAGCCCCACTGAGGATGCTTGTCGGCAAACTGGCAGGAGTTGGAGACGAAAGTGGTTGCCCGGCTGCGGCGCTGGTTAGGCCTGCTTGGAGTTCTTTCCTTTCAGGGGAGGTTGTTGGTCATAAAGCAGCTGGTTGCCTCCATGTTATGGTATCGGCTGGCTACTCTTGTCCCGCCTTCCATATTTGTAACTGCTTTAGAGAAGAAGCTGGTGGATTTCTTTTGGGGAAATAGGAAGCACTGGGTCTCCGCAGCAGTCCTGAGTCTCCCGTTAGAGGAGGGCGGCCAGTCATTGGTATGCGTGCGTACCCAGGTGGCGGCTCTCCGTCGCAGGACTCTGTGGAGGTATATGTATGTAGAGAACCCCTCCCAGATGGCACTCTCTGGCCACGTATTTATTTCGACGGGGTCGTTGTCCAAGGGGGGTCTCGCGGCTCTCGGTGGCGGGCATCAGTCGACCTGCCCTAAGGGGTTTGCCTGTTTTCTACCGGGATGTGCTAAGAGTAAGGAATTTGGTTGTTTTTAGCCAGCGTGTTGCTCCACGAGGGGAGGGGAATGATGCGGCTGCGGGAGTGGCCGGTCCTCACTCAGTCGTGGCGGGTGTCGAAGAGAGGCGTGCGCCTAGAGTGGTTCTGACTGAGCTGTCACCCGCTCCGTCAAATCTGCTCATCGGGCCTCGGCTCCGGGATATTTCTCGGGCACCGGCTCCACACAACGTGAACCGCTTTTCTGAGTTCCAAGCTAATTAACCTGCAAACCTGCATGTCTTTGGAGTGTGATTAGAAAACTCACGTACAAACATAGAAATGAGTGCAGAAGCAGGCCATTCAGCTCTACGAGCCAGCACCGCCATTCAATATGATCACGGCTGATCATCCTAAATCAGCACCCGATCCTGCTTTCCCCACATATCCCTTCATTCCGTTAGCTTTAAGACCCATACCCAACTCTCTCTTGAATATATCCAGTGAATTGGCCTTCTGTGGCAGAGAATTCCACAGATTCACAACTCTCTGGCTGGAAATGTTTCTCCTCATCTCAGTCCTAAATGGTCTCCTCTTATTCTTACACGTGATCCGGATATTCTTCTGGACTCAGCCAACATGTGGGAAAATGAGAGTGGGTTAGGTGGGAAAAATTGTCGGCATTGACTAGTTGACAATTTCCATGCACTATGGTACAACATCTCTATGGCTCTGTCTCCCGGTGGCAAAGTGGCACTGCGTTAGATTTGCTGCCTCACACACCACCAGTTTTCTCCGGATGCTCCGATTTCCTTCCCCACACTCCAGAAACAAACATTTATGCAGGTTAATTGAATTCCTATAATATATATAGTGTCCCTAGTGTGTAGGAAAGTGCCAGTGTACCGGGAACAGTGACTGGTCAGCGCTAATTCAGTGGGGCGAATGGCCTGCTCGCACGCTGAAGTAAAAGTCCAAAGTCTCAAGCGAAATTATAGCGTTAAGTAGGAGGGAAGACGAATTGAATTTAAAATAGATTTATTACGTTTATTACATTTCATAAATTATATTTACAACATTAGTAATAAAAATAAACGAGTCTTTCTGGATATTCACTCTTCCTCTTCGGCCTTCCTGTCCAGATCCGCCGAATCGATGCCCACTTCTTCGTAATCCTTCTCCAGCGACGCCATGGCCTCCCGCGCGTCCTGGAACTCCCTTTCCTACAGACCCTCTCCCACGTACCAGTGGACAAAGGCCCGCTTGGCGTACATCTTGTCGAACTTGAGGTTCACGCGGGTCCAGGCCATGGAGACGGCGGTGGTATTGCTCAGCATGCAGACGGCTCGCTGCACCTTTGCCAGGTCGCCCCCCGGGACCACTGTCGGGGGCTGGTAGTTGATGCCCACCTGCGGGAGAAAGAGAAATAGCGTTTAGTTCGGTTGCAGACACATTGGAAGGATCCATATTAACGGGACGGATGTGGAAACATAGAAACATAGAAAATAGGTGCAGGAGTAGGCCATTCGGCCCTTCGAGCCTGCACCGCCATTCAACATGATCATGGCTGATCATCCAACTCAGTATCCGGTACCTGCCTTCTCTCCATATCCCCTGGTCCCTTTAGCCACAAGGGCCACATCCTACTCCCTCTAAAATATAGCCAATGAACTGGCCTCAACTACCTCTGTGGCAGAGAATTCCAGGGATTCACCACTCTCTGCGAGAAAAACGTTTTTCCCATCTCGGTCCAAAAAAAATTCCCCCCTTATCCTTAAACTGTGACCCCTTGTTCTGGAAAGGGGTCACAGAGAACGTGTTTCCAGCTTCAGGTTTCTGGGCGTCAACATCTCTGATAACCTCTCTTGGACCCACAATACCTCAACACTGGTCAAGGAGGCTCACCAGCGTTTCTTCTTCCCGAGGAGACTAAAGAAGGTCCATCTGTCTACTCAGATTCTGGTGAACGTCTACCGCTGCGCCATCGAGAGCATCCTTACCAACTGTATCGCAGTATGGTATGGCAACTGCTCTGTCTCCGACCGGAAAACACTGCAGAGGGTGGTGAAAACAGGTTCCTCACTCTCCTCCATTGAGTCTGTCCAAAGCAAGCGTTGTCTGCGAAAGGCACGCAACATCGTCAAGGACTGCTCTCACCCCAGCCACAGTCTGTTTACCCTCCTCCCATCCGGGAGGCGCTACAGGTTTCTCCGTTGCCGGACCAGCAGGTTCAGGAACAGTTTCTTCCCTGCGGCTGTTACACAATATAACTCTGCACCTTGGTGATTGCCAGTCACACCCCCCCCCCCCCCGGATAGTAAAATTGCACTACTGCTACAGATTGTACATATATATATTTTACTGTTCATTATTCTATGTTCGCTCTTCTGAGTGAGATGCTAACTGCATTTCGTTGTCTCTGTACTGCACACTGCACAATGACAATAAAGATTGAATCTAAATCTGAATCTGAATCTGAATACAAGATGAGATGCATCTGCCGCCGGTAGGTGGCAGCAGTGGCGCAGCGAATTAAAGCCGACCTCCATTACTTTGTCACGACAACATGTCGGCGATGGATTAATAGGCAGTGTGCATAAGTGAGTGATGAAAGAGAAATCGGTGCTCTTACAGCAGAGGGACACCAGTTTGGTTCTTCGGTTGGAAGAAGCCGGAGCCACCCAATGGAGTTCTGGAAATTGCAAATGGTTCCCGCTAGGGTTGGAGTTCCACGAAAGCAGCTGTTCCAGAGCGCTGTACACCCGGGATCGATCCCAACCTCCGACGATCCGCCGCCTTATCCCTTCCCACTCCCCCCACCGCAAAGAGGCTGATGCTGGCAAGTCGCATGGAGGAATAATGCAAATATATGGGAGTGAACGAGCGTTACATAGAAACATAGAAAATAGGTGCAGGAATAGGCCATTCGGCCCTTCGAGCCTGCACCGTCATTCAATAAGATCATGGCGGATCATCCAACTCAGTATCCTGTACCTGCCTTCTCTCCATACCCCCTGATCCCTTTAGCCACAATGGCCACATCTAACTCTCTCTTAAATATAGCCAATGAACTGGCCTCAACTACATTCTGTGGCAGAGAATTCCACAGGTTCAGCACTCTCTGTGTGAAAAATGTTTTTCTCATCGCAGTCCTGAAAGATTTCCCCTTTATCCTTATACTGTGACCCCTTGTTCTGGACTTCCCCAACATCGGGAACAATCTTCCTGCATCTAGCCTGTCCAACCCCTTAAGAATGTTATAAATTTCTAAAAGATCCCCCCTCAATCTTCTAAATTCTAGCAAGACATAAGTGACAAGAGAGAATGGAATTACTGGTTCAAGTTCAAGTTCAAGTGAGTTTATTGTCATGTGTCCCTGATAGGACAATGAAATTATTGCTTTGCTTCAGCACACAGAACATAATAGGCATTAACTACAAAACAGATCTGTGTGGGAGGGTCAGCATGGACCCAATGGCCGAATGTTACTGATCGTGATCTAAAAAATGAAGATTTGCGCCTTTAAACGAGGGAAACCCCTGCTAGTTATCAAGATGCCGGCGTGACCCATTGGACAGGAGTCTCCTAGAAACCTTCAATGGTTCCCTGGATGTTTAGAACCCAGGCCCTCGGTTTGGAAATAACGTCTCCTGGTTTCTGCAATCGTGGAGCGGCTAGTCTGGCTGTGGTAGATTTCACAGCCCAGTGCGAGACCAGTGTTTGGGTCAAGCTTCTGCCGCGTGGATTCCTGCACAACCTCCTCCTACATTGAACCAGGTCGGACACCAGTCCACGAACTGGATGGAGCGCTTGATCTTGATGGTGGCGATGGAGGCGTTGACGTCCTTGGGCACCACGTCCCCGCGGTACCACATGTATTTGCCCTGGCGGGGGTCGCACTTGAGCATCTGGTTGGCCGGCTCGAAACAGGCGTTGGTGATCTCCGACACGGACAGTTGCTCGTGGTAAGCCTTCTCGGCCGAGATCAGGGGCTCGTAGGTCACCAGCGGGAAGTGAATGCGCGGGTAGGGGACCAGGTTGGTCTGGAGCTCGAGCAGGTTCACGTTGAGGGCGCCATCGAAGCGCAGAGAGGCGGTGGTGGACGGCACTACCTGCCCCAGCAGGCGGTTGAGGTTGGTGTAGGTGGGGCGCTCGATATCCAGGTTCGGCCGGCAGATGTCGTAAATAGCCTCGTTGTCCAGCATGAAGGAGCGGTCGGAGTGCTCCAGGGTGCAGTGGGTGACCAGCACCGCGTTGTAGGGCGGTGGAGATCTGCGGCGCCGGGTAGACGGAAAACTCCAGCTTGGATTTCTTGCCGTAGTCGGTGTCGCCCCCAAAACTGTGGAAGACGAGGAACCCCTGCAGTCCGGTGCATTGGTCGGCCTGTGGGCAGATAAAGCGGAGAGCATTGAGAAGGGGGAAAGGTGTGGGGGTGAGTGTGCGTGTTACAGGGGGTAAACTGACCTTCTGGAGAGGTGGATGGAGCCTAACATTAGTGGTTTTAGTTTAACATTTGTGGTCGGAAAGATGCGAGGGAGTATCCGAAGGACGGGTTATGAATGCATGTAGATGGACATAGGCGGATTAGGCTATGTAGCTGGTTGGTCGTGTGTCAAGAATCTGATCGAGGTTTACATAGAAACATAGAAAATAGGTGCAGGAGTAGACCATTTGGCCCTTCGAGCCTGCACCGCCATTCAATATGATCATGGCTGATCATCCAACTCAATATCCTGTACCTGCCTTCTCTCCATATCCCCTGATCCCTTTAGTTACAAGGGCCACATCTAACTCCCTCTTAAATATAGCCAATGAACTGGCCTCAACTACCTTCTGTGGCAGAGAATTCTATGTGAAAAAATATTTTCTCATCTCGGTCCTAAAAGACTTCCCCTTTATCCTTAAACTGTGACCCCTTGTTCTGGATTCCACAACATCGGGTACAATTTTCATGCATGTAGCCAGTCCAACCTCTTAAGAATCTTGTACGTTTCTATGAGATCCCACCTCAATCTTCTAAATTCCAGCGAGTACAAGCCGAGTCTATCCAATCTTTCTTCATATGAAATTCCTGACATCCCAGGAATCTGTCTGGTGAACCTTCTATGTACTCCCTCTATGGCAAGAATGTCCTTCCTCAGATTAGGGACGAAAACTGTACGCAATACTACAGGTGTGGTCTCACCAAGACCCTGTACAACTGCAGTAGAACCTCCCTGTTCCTATACTCAAATATTTTTGCTCTGAGTCATGTGTCAGGTTTATGGGGAGAAAGCAGGTAGATTCATAGCAAAAGGATTTGAGTTTTATAAGTTTCTGTAAGATCCCCCCTCAACCTTCTAAATTCTAGCGAGTACAAGCCGAGTCTATCCAGTCTTTCTTCATATGAAAGTCCTGACATCCCAGGAATCAGTCTGGTGAACCTTCTCTATACCTGTAGTTGATGCAGGTACTATGGCAACGTTTAAGAAACATTTAAACTGGCGTGTACATGTATATGATAGGTTTGGAGGGATATGGACCAAACGCGGACAGGTGGGACCAGAGTAGATGCATCGGTGTGGGTCGATGACTTGTTTCCACGCTGCACAACTCTATCGCTATATGACCCAGTGGGCGCGGGGAGGAGACGTGAACGGGGATCCAGTCGGGTGACGATCGCTGAGCTGTATCATGAACGCTGAACCATTCATGAACTGCGGGCCGCGGGCAAACCAGGATCACCAGATCGGTGAACACCGGGCGCTGGTTCATGGTTGGATTCGGTTCCACAACCGACCGACCAGCTTCCGGATGCGATCCAGGACCAGGTCGACGATCTCCTTGCCGATGGAGCAGTAGCCCCGGGCGTAGTTGATGGCCGCGTCCTCCTTGCCGGTGATGAGCTGCTCGGGGTGGAAGAGCTGCCGGTATGTGCCGGTCCGCACTTCATCTACAGGGGAGCAAACAGAAAACGGAGAATGAACCAGTTCATTAAGAAACTGGTTCATTATTAATCACACGCCCATCGGAAAACGCCGCGGGGAAGGTTTCAGACAAGGCTCAACATCTCAGGACTCTCCCGTTTCACCTTACCGATCACCGTGGGCTCCAGATCAATGAACACAGCCAGGGGGACGTGCTTGCCCGCCCCAGCCTCGCTGAAGAAGGTGTTGAAGGAGTCGTCGCTCCCCGCCCCCCCCCCCCCCCCCCCCCGATGGTCTTGTCGCTGGGCATCTGTCCATTCGGCTGGATCCCGTGATCGAGGGAGTACAGCTCCCAGCAAGCGTTGCCCCTCGGATTCCTATTAAATCTTTTCCCGTTCACCTTGAACCCGTGTGGTCTGGTTTTCGATTTAGCCTGCTCTGGACAAGAGATTGTTCATCTACGCGATCTATTTCTCTCATTAGTTTGTACACCTCTGTAAGATCACCTCTCATCTTCCTGCGCCCCAAGGAATAGAGGCCCAACCCACTCAACCTCTCTTATAGCTCACACCTTCTAGTCCTGGCAACATCCTCGTAAATCGTTTCTGAACCCTTTCAAGCTTGAACATATCTTTCCTTTAACATGGTGCCCAAAAATAGGGCACAATATTCTAAATGCGGTCCTACCAACGACTTATGCAACTGCAACATGACCTCCCAACTTCCATATACATCACTCTGACTGATAAAGGTCAATGTACCATTAGCCTGTTTGACTACCTTATCTAACTAAACTCCACCTTTAAGGAACCGTGCACCTGCACGCCTAGAACCCTCTGCCTCACAATATTCCTCAGAGCATTGCCATTTACTGTATAGCTCTTTCCCTTGTTCGACGTCCCAAAATGCAACACCTCACACTTCTCAATATTAAATTCCATCACGTATTAATGGTCCTCCCCTCTTCCCGCCTCCCCTCGTAAAATCCATATATAGTTGAAACCCCATGAGATTTTTTGTATTCACAGTGGCCAAAGACATTTGACCTTCCCGATGCTCTACCTAAGCGCTTTGCTCCGTTTTGTATATTCCAGCGGGACCCTGTCCCATCTCAACATCCTAAAACTTACTTGTATTTCATTTTGTGTAGGAATGAACTACAGATGCTGGTTTACCGCCGAAGATAGACACAAAATGCTGGAATAGCCGCGGTCAGGAAGCATTTCTGGAGAAAAGGAATAGGTGACGTTTCGATTCGAGGCCCTACTTCAGACTCATCAGTTTCCTTCAAGTTTTTTTTGTTTTTCAGAGATACAGCGCGAAAAGAGTCCCGTCGGCTGGCCGAGCGTGCGGCGACCAGCAATTCCCCTACCTCAAAATTATCCGACACACTAGGGACAATTTGCAGACGCCAAATTAATCTGCGAACCTGTAAGACTTTGGAGTGTGTGAGGAAGATGGAGCACGCTGGGAAAACCGACGCGGTGACGGGGAGAACATACAAACTGCGTGCAGATAAGCACCAGTAGTCAGAATCGAACCCGTGTCTCTGGCGTTGTAAAGCACCAGCTGTACCGCTGCGCCGCCGAGGTCGTTTCCTCTTTTATTATTGACTGAATTTACCATCCAAGCTTCAGGAAAACCGCCATCCGCATCCTTCATGTTCTGTGGAGCACGCCAGAACTGAATTCCCATCACCTCGTCTTTAAATGACTCCTACAGGTAGGATGAGGACTTACATACGAACAGCTGCTCCCAAATTACTCTCCCCACAATGTTGTTATTTTCCATTCTCCGACCTCAAATAAATCGACAAAACAATCGGTCCTTAAAATAATTTTATCATCATAAGTATAACATCTATCAATATAATCTATTAAATCTGTATCAAATTAAACTTCTAACTACTAAATTAATACATTTTATTCTTCCTCTTCCCCCCTTCTCTCGAGGTCGGCGGAATCCACGGCCACCTCGTGGTAGTCCTTCTCCAGCGACGCCATGTCCTCCCGCGCGTCCTGGAACTCTCCTTCCTCCAGCCCCTCTCCCACGTACCAGTGGACAAAGGCCCGCTTGGCGTACATCTTGTCGAATTTGAGGTTGAGGCGGGTCCAGGCCATGGAGATGGCGGTGGTGTTGCTCAGCATGCAGAGGGCGCGTTGCACCTTGGCCAGGTCGCCCCCCGGCACCACCGTCGGGGGCTGGTAGTTGATGCCAACCTGCGGCCGGAAAAAAAAATCTTAAAATTAATTCTACTTTCACAAATATGCTTGCATTATCAGTTTAGTACTGCGCCCTTAAATTGCACAAATTATGATTGATTGATAGCTTAGCGATTCCGTTAAATACATCTCTGGATGTAATTATTCTCCGGATTGCAAGCTCCGATACATGTGTGTTAGAGCCATGAAGGTCTGATGCTGTGCAGCTGGGAAGCGTGCTATTCCAACCACCTTGTCCATGCCCCACAGCTGGCATATTGAGCTCGTCTCATTTGCATGCGACTGTCCTTTATCCTTCAAACCCCTTCCTGTGCATCCTATGTTTTGGGAATTTCTATCTATGCTTTAAATGTGGCAAACGTAAGGGTTTCTAGCTTTACCTGACAACTCGTCCCAGATGCGGACTACCCTCTAAATAGATTAATTGGTCGGGAGGTCATTCTTAAATATCTCATCTCTCGCCTCACGTAGAGGACATCCAGTTTTGAGATGTTAAGATGAGAGCACATATTATCCATGTCCCTCGTGATCTTATCCTGCCCCTCATATTTCTACGCCCCAAATAAAAAAAGTCCCAGCCTATCTAACCTCTCCCATAAACACAATGCCGCAAGGACAAGGACTGCCCGGATGACACCCTCCTGTCCCCTTGGCAAAATATTCACACCCTTGATGAAGGGTTGTGTGTGTGTGTCCTTCGGGTGCTGATATGATTTATTTGCAGAGTACAAATGGTGCCATGGTTGTATTCTGAGTCGTTGCATGTATGCTGTTATTCCAGCAGATGAATTAGAGTGCATGTGTGTGCATGGAAACGCGAGCGTTGGTCACAGTCACCTTGAACCCGGTCGGGCACCAGTCCACGAACTGGATGGAGCGCTTTGTCTTGATGGTGGCGATGGAGGCATTGACGTCCTTGGGCACCACGTCCCCGCGGTACAGCATACAGCACGCCATGTACTTCCCCTGGCGAGGGTCGCACTTCACCAACTGGTTGGCCGGCTCGAAGCAGGCGTTGGTCAATTGGGAGACGGACAGTTCCTCGTGGTAAGCCTTCTCTGCAGAAATAATGGGAGCGTAGGTGACGAGCGGGAAGTGGATGCGCGGGTAGGGAACTAGGTTGGTTTGGAACTCAGTCAGGTCCACGTTGAGAGCGCCGTCGAAGCGCAGCGAGGCGGTGATAGACGACACTAACTGTGCCATCAGGCGATTGAGGTTGGTGTAGGTGGGGCGCTCGATGTCCAGGTTCCGCCGACACACGTCGTAAATGGCCTCGTTGTCCATCATGAAGGCGCAGTCGGAGTGCTCCAGGGTGCAGTGGGTGACCAGCACCGCGTTGTAGGGCTCGACCACTGCGGTGGAGATCTGCGGCGCCGGGTAGACGGAAAACTCCAGCTTGGATTTCTTGCCGTAGTCGACGGAGAGTCTCTCCATGAGGAGGGATGTGAAGCCCGAGCCGGTGCCGCCCCCGAAACTGTGGAAGATGAGGAACCCCTGCAGTCCGGTGCAGAGATCGGCCTGAGGGTGGAGAAGGGACAAAAGCTCAATTCTGTGCCAACGTTTAAAGGGAAGGAGCGACACGAGAGGGTCATGGTGCTCTCTACAGCCGGCGCAGAGCGAGATGGTTCGGTGAGTATCTCAGTGATAAATAGAGCGGTGACAATGAGTATTTGGGAACATCGTGGCTGCAGCACTCGCGAATGGGCTGGTGCAACCGGATACATTGGCGCTGTAAGCACGCGGAGCGGCAGTCGGTAATTTGCAGTCGCTGAGCAACCTACCAGCTTCCGGATGCGATCCAGGACCAGGTCCACGATCTCCTTGCCGATGGAGCAGTGACCCCGGGCGTAGTTATTGGCCGCGTCCTCCTTGCCTGTGATGAGCTGCTCGGGGTGGAAGAGCTGGCGGTAGGTGCCGGTCCGCACCTCATCTGTAGGGCGGTATAGAGAGAGAATAAACCATTGCCACACACTTCCCCCTCCCCGGAAGGGAAGGACTTAAGAGAACGGCCAACATTCTCTGCACCTCCCAACTTACCGATCACCGTGGGCTCCAGGTCGATGAACACGGCCCTTGGTACGTGCTTGCCCGCGCCCGTCTCGCTGAAGAAGGTGTTGAACGAATCGTCGCCGCCTCCGATGGTCGAGTCGCTGGGCATCTGTCCATCCGGTTGGATCCCGTGCTCCAGGCAATACAACTCCCAGCAAGCGTTGCCAACCTGGACGCCAGCCTGGCCGATGTGGATTGAAAGACACTCGCGCTGTTGGCGAGGGGAAACAGGCGGTGAGATGTTAGGGCGAGGGGTGAGCGTTGGTAATTTCTCGTTTACTGCTGCGGGCCGCGTGATTTCAATAATTCCTATTGATCACCACTTGGACTTATTCATAGCCTGTTTGGCCCTGATCGCTCACCGTCCCCCGCCCAATATGTCCACCTGCTCAGTTACACCCAACATTGTAATTCGCAGACTCTCCACGCTGCCTTCGCCGAATGTAACCCGCAAATTCTTCGAAATTGCATCCCTCGTTTCCCTGGACAATATTACCCTGCGCCCTCCCTCCCCCCGTCGCCGTCTCATTCCCGCTCTCAGTTCCCAGTTACCCACTACGTTCCCATTCCCCGGGTGCGCTCTCCCCTTCCCGTGTCCGGTGTCTGTAGACAATCGCTTCCCTCCCCCGTGGATCCCTCGCCCGGGGGGAACACGCGCGTCCCGCGGACATTCTCCCGCGCGCTGACCATGTTGCTCCGCTCGCGTGGTTCTCGAGACTGTGACGCAATGCGGCGCCGCTCCGGTATTTATACGGCCCCCGGGGATAGAACGGTGGCTTTGGCCAAACGCGCGCCGATTGGGCAATGAGAACAATTACCTTGGTTGCCACAGGAAACAAACATAGAAGGTTCCAAGGCGCTCGTTGATGAATAATCCACAGTGTGTGACGTAGAACAATGGACCTTCAGTGACGTAATCCATTGTCTGCCTTCACCTCCCAGATTCCAATCTATCAATTACAGCTGGAAATTAAAGTATCTGACCACATGCCTCCAAATGATACCTAGCGCCAACTATTTGACTTCCTAACCTCATGCAATCAACTGGTCGTGTTAATTTAGCCACTTTATCAGTGGGAAACGTTGCTGCCGATCACAGCGAATGTGATGTTAATCACACGCATGCAAGAGATAACCATCAATTTCGCTCCGTTCATCACTTCATAATCCGGGATCCCCGGTCTATCATCGCATTGTCTGAGATCAATGGTTATTGATTGATTACCATCACGTGTGCTGTGAAAAAAATTTTAGTCGTACTATACAGGCAGATCACATCACTCCTCAGTATATCTGGTAGCGCAACACGAAACAAATGAGCAACGTGCAGAGTGTAATGTCACATCTAGAGAATAAAAATAGCATTTTTATTTTCAAGCATGAGGACCACGGGAAGGTAGCACACGAGAGGTCAGCTGGGAACAAGCTGTCCCTGAATCAGGTGGTACGTTCTTTCATGCTTTGGGACACGCTGTCCAACAGAAGTGGAGAGAAGAGTGAATGACCGGGGCTTAAGGGAGGGAGGGGTTAGGGGTGGGAGTGGCCCTTGATTGTGACAATGGCATGCAATTAGATGCCAATTGATAAATCTCGGATTAATAAAGTGCCATTGCACATCTTGATTGATTGAAAGATGTACTCTACAAATATGATGACGCGCAATCCATCAGAGACCCAGCAATCTCCAATTTTGTTAGGATGAATCACAATCATATCACATTGATGGCTTTATAGAGACATAGAGTGTAGAAACAGGCCCTTCAGCTCAACGTCCCACACCGGCCAGCATGTCCCAGCTACACTGGTACCATCTGCCTGCCTTTGGACCATATCAATCCAAACGTGTCACATCAACCTGTTTAACTGTTCCTTATACGTTCGGATAGTCTCAGCCGCAACTACCCCCTCTGGCAGCTTGCTCCATGCAACCACTGCTTTTTGTTTGAAAAGGTTACAGCTCAAATTCCTATTAGATCATTACCGCTTCACCTTGAATCTATTGGTCCTCGATGCCCCTACTCTGGGCAAGACATTCTGTGCATCTACCCGACCCGTTCCTCTCATTATTTTTAACACCTCTATACGATCACGGCTCATCCTCGTGCGCTCCACGGAATAGCGACCCAGCCTACTCAACCTCTCCCATAAATTCAGACCCCCTAGCCCTGGCAGCATCCGCGTAAATCTTCACTCATTGGCTGCCAGGGTCTAGGGGTCCGTGCTGTGGCCGCTGCTCTTCACGTTGTATATTAATGGTTTGGATGAGGGAATTGAATGGTTGGTGCGAAGTCTGGTGATGCTGCGAAGGTCGGTGGAGGGGCAGATAGTGTGGAGAAAGCAGCGGCTCTGCCGAGGGATTTGGGCATGTTTGGAAAGTCGGCAAAGACATGGCAAATGGAATATCGCGCAGCAAAATGCGGAGACCGGCATTTTCATATTAGGAATCAATCGAAGATTATTTTCTAAATGAGGAGAGAATTGTGAAATCTGAGGTGCAAAGGGACTCGGGAATGCCGATACAGGATTCCCAAAAATATATTTTGCAATTCGAATTGATAGTAAGGCAGTAAAATGCAATGCAAGCATTTATTTGGTGAAGACAAGAAATGTCCCATGGCCATTTCCTCCTCATCCAATCAAGAACTTCCCTCCCTTGCGCGTGAATGGTCCTCCCGTCTCCCCGCCTCCCCTCGTATAATCTATATATAGTTGAAACCCATGGGATTTTTCATATTCCCAGTGGTCAAGGACATTTGACCTTCCCGATTCCCTACCTAAGTGCTTTGTTCCTTTTTGTAAATTCCATCGGGTCCCTGTCCCATCTCAACTTCCTAAAACTTACTTGTATTTCCTTTTGTGTAGGAATGAACAACAGATGCCGGTGTACCGCCGAAGATAGACACAAAATGCTGGAATAGCAGCGGTCAGGAAGCATCTATGGAGAAAAGGAATAGGTGACGTTTGCGGTCGAGACCCAAATTCAGACTCATCAGTTTCCTTCAAGTGTATTTTGTTTTTCAGAGATACATCGCGAAAAGAGTCCAGTCGGCTGGCCGAGCGTGCGGCGACCAGCAATTCCCCTACCGCAAAGTTATCCTACACACTAGGGACAATTTACAGACGCCAAATTAACCTGCTAACCTGTAAGACTTTGGAGTGTGTGTGGAAACCGGAGCACGCTGGGAAACCCGCCGCGGTGACAGGGAGAACATACAAACTCCGTGCAGATAAGCACCAGTAGTCAGAATCGAACCCGTGTCTCTGGCGCTGTAAAGCACCAGCTGTAACGGGAATGCTGATACAGGATTCAGAAAAATGTAATTTACAAGTCGAATAAGGCAGGAAATTGCAATACACGCATTTATTTGGGGAGGACAAGAATATTTAAAAAACGGATGTAATATTGAGGGTTGAAAAGGCACTGGTGAGCGCATTTGGGATATTGTGACCAATTTGGGACCCCATATCTAAGGACTGATGTGCTGGCGTTGGAAAGGGTATGGAGGATGATTATGACCACAGCACCGATTTGGGTTCACGTATGATAAACGTTTGACGCCACTGTGCCTGCACTCGCTGGAGTGCAGAAGGAAGAGGCGAGAACCTGACTGAAACAAATGGGTTGCAGACGCTATCGCGTGAAGGCAGGGGAAGTAAGATCACCCACGATTAAATGGCGGAGTAAGTTAGAGTCATAGAGTGATACAGTGTGGAAACAGGCCCTTCGGCCCAACTTGCACTTACCGGCCAACTTGTCCCAGTTACCCCAGTCCCACCTGCGTGCACTTCGTCCATATCACTCCAGATCTGTCCTAGCCATGTAGCTGTGTAACTGTTTCTTGAACGTTGGGACAGTACCAGCATCAACTAGCTCCTCGGGCAGCTTGTACCGTACACCCACCAGCCTTTGTGTGAAAAGGTTCGCCTTCAGATTGCTTTTGAATATTTCCCCTTCACCTTGTACTTATGTCCTCTGGTCCTCGATTCCCCTACTTTGGGCAAGAGACAGTAAGAAATGTGGGAGAACTGGGAAGGACCCATTATCTGTTATTTGCACTTGATCAGTTTATTTATTCGTGTGTGTATATATTTATGTAATGGTATATGGACACACTGATCTGTTTTGTAGTAAATGCCTACTATGTTCTGTGTGCTGAAGCAAAGCAAGAATTTCATTGTCCTATCAGGGACACAGGACAATAAACTCACATGAACTTGAACTTTAATGGGGAGGGGAGCGAGAGAGAGGGAAAGCAAGGGTTATTTGAAGTTAGAGAAGTCAATGTTCATAGCGCATGGGGTGTGAATTACCGAAGCAAAGTTCCTCCAATTTGCGTTGGGCCTCACTCTGACAATGGAGGAGGGCCAGGACAGAAAGGTCAGATTGGGAATGTGAGGGGGTGTTAAAGTGCTGAGCAACCGGGAGATCGGGTAGGCTTCGGCAGACTGAAATGGGAGATCGACTGTCGGAACCTATAGGCCGGGTTGGGTCCGGACTGGGAATTCTGGAATCAGAGCTGGAATCCGCGAAGTAAAACAAGAGGCGCACGCAAGTCCCGATGAAATAAAGGGGGCTGTGGTAACGTGATTTGATAGTTTATTGTGGAACGCCGAGGTTGAAGAGAGACTTGATGGAGGTATAAACATTATGAGAGTTATGCCCCTGTCCCACTTAGGAAACCTGAATGGAAACCTCTGGAGACTTTGCGCCCCACCCAAGGTTTCCGTGCGGTTCCCGGAGGTTTTTGTCAGTCTCCCTACCTGCTTCCACTACCTGCAACCTCCGGCAACCACCTGCTTCCACTACCTGCAACCTCCGGGAACCGCACGGAAACCTTGGGTGTGGCGCAAAGTCTCCAGAGGTTTCCGTTCAGGTTTCCTAAGTGGGACAGGGGCATAATAAGAGATAGGGTAGAGAGACACAGCAGGTTTCCCATGGTGGAAATGTGTAACCCCAGCGGGGTAGCTATGAAATAAAAGGGGGACATTTTAACGAAGACGTGCGGCGTAGTTTCTACGACGTGTCTATTGGAAAGGCTTTTCAATAGACGCGTCGAAGTGCCGTGAATAGAGGGATATGGATCATGTACTAGCAGATGAAATAAGTCTAACTTGGCAGCATGTTCGGCGCAAATCCGGTGGGCCGCTGGATCCGTTCCTGAGCTGTACTGTGGTATGTTCTGTGGTCTATGAACACTGGAGTATCTCCCATTGTCGGCGCCCGGTCAGCCCGCTCCATCAACACAAGGAGTTTCAATGACTGGAACGTTGTTGTCCTTGGACCCCCGTGCTCTTTCAAGAAACAGATTGCTTTCCCCAATAGCCAATCCCCATCTTTACAATCATCCCCATCCCGAGATACATCAGTGACGATTTGTGAGAGGCGATGATTTACGATGCCAGGACTCGTAGGATTGAGATTTAAAATGTTTGGAGTAAAGACAGCTGAGTAATGTTCCTGTGGAGGTATATGAACCCATGAGCGGCATAGATAGAGTTCATGCACAGAAACCTTCAGCTCCAAAGATGATTCAAATACTAGAGGGCATAGGATCTAGATGAGAGGGGAAAGAGTTATAGGAAACTGAGGGGACATATATCTCGCAGGCGGTGGTGGGTACATGGAACGAGGTTCCAAGTGATCTAGTAGAGGCAGGTACAGTAACATTTAAAGGATATGTATGCAGTTTTGTGTCGGAGAATTGGATAGATCAGATGATATTCGCCAAACGTGGGCAAATTGGATGATCAGAGATGAAGAGGCATGGTGGGCATGGACAAGTTGGGCCGAAGGGTCTGCTTCCACGGTATGAAACTATAGACATTAAGCAATTGTGGCTTTGCGAAGGACGCAATAGCAAACTATGTCTCAAATATATTTAATTTCATAAATTAGATCTACACCAGTATTAAAAATAACTAATCTTTCCAGATATACAACAAAATTCACTCTTATGTTGCGTGGATTGGTCTACAAACTACACCTACCTTGAACCCGGTCGGGCACCAGTCCACGAACTGGATGGAGCGCTTGGTCTTGATGGTGGCGATGGAGGCGTTGACGTCCTTGGGCACCACGTCCCCGCGGTACATCATGCAGCACGCCATGTATTTGCCCTGGCGGGGGTCGCACTTGAGCATCTGGTTGGCGGGCTCGAAACAGGCGTTGGTGATCTCCGACACGGACAGTTGCTCGTGGTAAGCCTTCTCGGCCGAGATCAGGGGCGCGTAGGTCACCAGCGGGAAGTGAATGCGCGGGTAGGGGACCAGGTTGGTCTGGAGCTCGAGCAGTTCCACATTGAGGGCGCCGTCGAAGCGCAGCGAGGCCGTGATGGACGACACTACCTGCGCCAGCAGGCGGTTGAGGTTGGTGTAGGTGGGGCGCTCGATGTCCAGGTTCCGCCGACAGATGTCGTAAATAGCCTCGTTGTCCAGCATGAAGGAGCAGTCGGAGTGCTCCAGGGTGCAGTGGGTGACCAGCACCGCGTTGTAGGGCTCGACCACGGCGGTGGAGATCTGCGGCGCCGGATAGACGGAAAACTCCAGCTTGGATTTCTTGCCGTAGTCGACGGAGAGTCTCTCCATGAGGAGGGAGGTGAAGCCCGAGCCGGTGCCGCCCCCAAAACTGTGGAAGATGAGGAACCCCTGCAGTCCGGTGCACTGGTCGGCCTGTGGGCAGATAAAGCGGAGAGCATTGAGAAGGAGAAAGGTGGGGTGAGTGTGAGTGTTGCAGGAGTAAACTGACCCTCTGGAGAGGTGTCTAACGTCTGTGGTCCCACCCTAACAACAATAATTTGTGTGTAACATCTGGAATTGGCCAGTTGCTAGAGAGTATTCTGATGGATAGGTCATTCACGAAGTGCGGAATTGTCGCGGGCGAACCAGGGGCGCCAGATCGTTGAATAACGGGCGCTGGTTCACGGTTGGATTGGGTTCCACAACCTACCAGCTTCCGGATGCGATCCAGGACCAGGTCGACGATCTCCTTGCCGATGGAGCAGTGGCCCCGGGCGTAGTTGTTGGCCGCGTCCTCCTTGCCGGTGATGAGCTGCTCGGGGTGGAAGAGTTGCCGGTATGTACCGGTCCGCACTTCATCTACAGGGGAGCAAACAGAAAACGGAGAATGAACCAGTTCATTAAGAAACGGGTTCATTAAGAATCACACGCCCCGCAGCAAACGCCGCGGGGAAGGTTTCAGATAAGGCTCAACATGTCAGGACTCTCCCGTTTCACCTTACCGATCACCGTGGGCTCCAGATCAATGAACACGGCCCGGGGGACGTGCTTGCCCGCCCCCGTTTCGCTGAAGAAGGTGTTGAAGGAGTCGTCGCCGCCCCCGATGGTTTTGTCGCTGGGCATCTGTCCATCCGGCTGGATCCCGTGCTCCAGGCAATAGAGCTCCCAGCAAGCATTGCCGACCTGAACTCCGGCCTGGCCGATGTGGATGGAGATACACTCACGCTGGAGAGAGAGAGAAAGATGGGATGGGTCGGTGGAGGAAAGGGGGAAGAGATGATTGTGTTATTCCCACGGATATCGGTTCCGAGTGCTAACATTTCCCCCACGCCACACCACAGTGTGCGACCGGATCAACGCGTTTACGCAGCGTGGTCACCGCGGAATCACTCTGCACCCTTCGTTCCCGGTTCTCTGGAGTTATCCCGGCTCTCCCCATCACCGGTTTCACACGACGCCCCGCCGCCCAGCCCCGGGATCACCCACCATGATGTCCCTTCCAGTCTCTCAGCTCCAGACAATGTGTCGCATTCGCCGAACGCGTCCCTTTTATACCCCGCCCCAATAGAACGTTCATACACTCGGGCCGCGCTGTGATTGGCCGCCAGCGACCCGTGGAACGCGGAGACAAAGGCAAAGAGAACGCCGATTGGTTCTCAGCGTGAGTCACGCAACAGAGGCGACCTGTTCTTCGAACGGCGCAAAGAACCGTCGGCATCTTGGCGTCACAACCGAGGATCATTGGACGTTTCAATAGTCGCGTCAACCCCCTGTCCCACTTAGGAAACCCGAACGGAAACCTCTGGAGACTTTGCGCCCCACCCAACGTTTCCGTGCGGTCTCCCTACTAGAATTTAGAAGATTGAGGGGGGATCTCAGAGAAACTTATAGAATTGATGGAAATACATTCTTGCCCTCAGTAAGGTTTACCAGACTGATTCCTGGGATGTCAGGACTTTCATTTGAAGAAAGACTGGACAGACTCGGCTTGTACTCGCTAGAATTTAGAAGATTGAGGGGGGATCTTATAGAAACTTACACAATTCTTAAGGGGTTCGGATAGGCTAGATGCAGGAAGATTGTTCCCGATGTTGGGGAAGTCCAGAACAAGGGGTCACAGTTTAAGAATAAGGGGGAAATATTTTATGACCGAAATGCGAAAAAACATTTTTCACACAGAGAGTGGTGAATCTCGGGAATTCTCTGCCACAGAATGTAGTCGAGGCCAGTTCATTGGCTATATTTAAGAGGGAGTTAGATGTGGCACTTGTGGCTAAAGGTATCAGGGGGTATGGAGAGAAGGCAGGTACAGGATTCTGAGTTGGATGATCAGCCAAGATCATATTGAATGGCGGTGCAGGCTCGAAGGGCCGAATGGCCTACTCCTGCACCTATTTTCTATGTTTTTCTGTTACCTGCTTCCACTACCTGCGACCTCCGGCAACCATCTGCAACCTCCGGGAACCGCACGGAAACCTTGGGTGGGGCGCAAAGTCTCCAGAGGTTTCCGTTCCGGTTTCCTAAGTGGGACAGGGGCATAACTCTCTCTTAGATCCCCCCCCTCACTCCCACTGTTACCTCAATTCCTCACTCATCTCTAGTCCTCCATGCCCTCACTCCCTTCCACCAGTTCCTCCCCTCACTCCTCCCTCCTCCTGTTCCTTCACTCTCCACGTCACTCCCTCCCACCCTGCATGCACCCCAAGCCTGGTCACTCCCTCTTCCTCAACCCTACTATGTAGGTATGTTGCAAAGCCTACCTGAAGCGTCGTTGAAAATCTGCTGCTGTGGGTGTGCGCGATTTTGGCGCCGTTTAGAGGGGGCGGGTTTAAAACGCGATTTTCTCTAGGCTGTTCAAATCGAAGATGTTCAGCCTAGTTAATTATTAACGAAAAATCGCTGGAAGACCCCGTCGCAAAAGCTATTATTAGTTTTAAAGGCCTCGTATAATAGTTATAGTAGTTTAAAAATCAATCTCTAAACCCGCGACCGCCAGCAACCGCAGGGTCTCATAAAGCAAATATCTGAAGTTAGGCTGTATATTTTTACATTAAAAAGGGCTTCTAAAGATCCCTTTATACAAAGTTTAATATTGCGAGTAGCTCAATTTGGGCCCATTATATCCCGCAGTAATTTTCTCGGCATTTGGGGGCACAAATCTACCGCAATGTGAACGTTCTAAACCAGCGCGTTCCACAGGGACCCACTGGAAAGCTGATTTAAATGGGCATTTATTTACAGCAATTAAATACTAAATTCCTTCCATTTGGCCTATAAATTAATGTAAATGAGATTTAAAAATCATGTTTTATTGTGAATTATTTGTGAATATTATTTGGACATTTAGGCTATTTAAAAATGTTAATCATTTATTAAGAAATGGATAGATGTTTAGATCTAGTAATTGAAGTCTGAAATTAGCTACAATTAGGTAACTAACTAATTATATGCTTTAATTTCAGGTCATCCAAGTAAGATTATTTTATATTTGTTTCAGAATGCTTCAATCTATGATAACTGAAAATTTCATTCAGTTCTCTTAATTTTTAAGAAAGTTATGGGCTTTTGACTGTTCACGATCACAGCTTTTTTGTTATGTCCATAGAAAATCAATAGGGAATAAGATGCTCATTTCCCAGTATGAAAATGGCCATAGCTTTTTAAATACTTGAGATATGAAAGTGAATTAGGTGTCAAATTAAACCTATTTTTATGCTTTATCTGATGGGATAAATTACAGACTTGATTTGTAAAATCTCAAAATTTTGTAACATTGCTATACTATGTTCCCTCATCCCCCTGCTCTTCTCCAGCCCAGCTCCTGTTGAGTAAGTCACACGTACTCAGGGACTGGTACAACAGTATTTACTGAGTAACACATACAACACTCAGCAGCATATTAATTCTACCGTGCTGCATCACCAACTAACAGCACATGTCGGCTTGTGATAATATGAATGGTGTAGTAATAGGCGGAGCTTATATTAATAAATCATTACATTGGTTAGTAAGTAATGTAACCAATCTACATTCCTTGTAAGAATAATAAGAATAAAAAGTGAAACACGACTACAATAAAGTGATATAGTAAGTAAGTAAAGAAGACCCATAACACACCGTGTCTTTACTACTGTTTTATTATCATTCATACAGGTTGCTTCCCTAGCTGTTCGTGATCTGTCCCCGGAGCTAGAGAGAGAGATACAGGGGTAGGGAGGTTACAATTATACTAGTGATGTGGGGAGTGGTTAGTAGTAGTGAGGTCACTATATTAAAGGTACATGCACAAGCCCTCTACATCCTACCCCTTGGAAACAAAAGCAATACTGTAGTGACAGGGCGACCACGACTCATACGCTACGAGCAACTAAACAAACAGTCAAACAGTGGTTAAGCAAAGTCCCCATAACGGACAGGGGGCTTGACCACGCGCCCGGAGCGGGTACGCAACTCGCCATCTCCCCCCTCCGCAGGAACAGCAGGAGCAGGAGCAGGAGCGGGCGAACGAACCGGAGAACCGGGAGGAGAGGGCGGAGGTGGAGACCGCGGAGGCGAAACAGGCGCAGCGGCTGGTGGGCGTGCCGGCGGAACTGGACTGGCGGCAGGAGAGCGTGGTTGATTGAGCTGAGATGGCAGGATGCTGGGCATGCGAGGAGCGGCAGGTAAAGAGGAAGATAGCGGAGGGGGAAAAGGGCCGGCAGGAGGTGGAGGGGGCTCATTGACGAGACGAAGATGTTGGCGGGACCGGCGATAAATGGTGCCGTCATGGTCAACGAGATAGGACCGCCGTCGACAACGGCTAGCCGAGAGTGGCCGGAGGGGGATTGCATCCGCACTACCTGGCCAGGGAACAGGCGCGGGAGGGGACGGCAGGACCTGTCGTGGGAGCGCTTTTGTATCTCATGCTTGTGGGCAATGCGCTCTTGGGCAGCAGGCGGTTGTAGAACTAATGGCATAAGCGACCGCTGGGACACCGGGATGGGAGGCCGCGTAGTGCGGGACATCAGCCGCTGAGCAGGCGAGCCCAGGGCAGGGTCATGGGAGATGTTACGTAGGTTGAGGAGGGCCAGGTAAAAGTCCGAGCGAGAAAGCCGGCAGTGCTCCAGCAAGTCCTTGGCACTGCGGACAGCGCGCTCAGCCAGGCCGTTGCTCTGCGGGTACTCGGGGCTGCTAGTGAAATGGCGGAAGTTCCAGCTGGCAGCGAAATCCCGAAATTCTGCGCTGCCATTGTCCGATTGCAGACTCGCGGGGGAGCGAAAGGTGGCGAAGTGGCGGCGCAGCCTGCCGCTGATCGCAGCAGACGTGAGGGAATGCAGCTGGTCCACCTCGAACCAGCTGGAATACGAGTCCACGAGAACCAGGAAGTGTTTGCCACGCCATTCAAAAATGTCAGTGGCGACCGCCATCCAAGGCAGTGCGGGGGCAGGCTGCTGCAGGAGCGGCTGCCGTTGCTGACGGGGAGAAAGACTGTTGCAGGCAGAGCAGGCGGAGACCCTCTCCCGGATGTCGTGGGCCATGCCGGGCCAGTAGAACTGGCTCTGGGCCTGAGACAGAGTTGCCTCGGCCCCGGGATGGCCGCTGTGGGCGGTTTGAAAGTAGTGGTCCCGCAGCGCAGCAGGCACCACAACCTTGTGGCCCTTCACCACCACACCGTCGTGCAGCACGAGCTCATCGCGGACTAGGAAGTAGGGCACGGCACCGGCCGGCAGGGACGAGCGGCGGTCGGGCCAGCCACTCCGGATGACGTCGGCAAGTTGTTGCAGGGCAGGATCCTTGGCAGTGTGCTTAACCAGGGACTGCATCTGCTGTGAAGGCACAATATTAACGTTAAGCACCATCAGGTCAGACGATTCATATGGGTAACGGGTAGTGGAAGTCAGCGGTGCGCGGGACGGCGTGTCGGCCACAAACATGTCCTTGCGCTTGCGGTAAACAATACGGAACGTGAAACGCTGAAGCTGCAGCATCATGCGCTGCAAACGGGACGAGGCGACGTGGATCGGTTTGTTTAAGATCGTGACCAGCGGCTGGAGTGGCTTTTTCACGGGGCGACGACGCAAGAGTGAACCAGAGTTTAACATCGTGGGAACCTCGTGCGATAACAGTACGGCATTCGTGGACCACCGTGGACCACCGTGGCGCTAACAGCAGGTAGTCGTGTAAATTGGTCACTCGGGAGAAAATTCAAGAAAGTTTGAATTTCTCCAAGAGTGACTTGTACACTTGTGGTTGAGCATTGCAACATTGTATGAACATAGTGGCCAGTGCGATATCCGTGCGATATCCGTAATAACTCTTGCGGGTACCGTGGGAACTCCTGCGAACGGTGAGTAACTGAGCAGTTTGATTGTCAGTGCTTGTTTTACCTCATTGTTAAATACATATATTTTTTACTATCAGATTGATGTCTGCAATTCTTCATTAACACATCACTACAAGATGAATGTCTCTAATGTTATAATCCCTCTCATGCTGAAACACAAAATAGTTGAAGGGAGGTGAAATAATCACATTTTCATTCTTTTTCATTTTTGAGTGTTCAGGTACCTCACTTGCTGAGCTATTTTACTCCAGCAGTTTGTGTCTCTTTTTGTCTAAAGCAGTTTCTAAGACTGGAGGAACTCCGCGGGCCAGGCAGCATCTACGGAGGGAAATGGACAGGCGACCCTTTCTTCAGGCTGCCTTATCTCTCTCTCCCCCCCCCCTCCCCCTACTCCCACCCACACACACAAATGCTGGAGAAACTCAGTGGGTGCAGCAGCATCTATGGAACGAAGGAAATAGGCAACGTTTCTGCCCGAAACGTTGCCTACTTCCTTCGCTCCATAGATGCTGCTGCACCCGCTGAGTTTCTCCAGCATTATTGTGCACCTTCGATTTTCCAGCATCTGCAGTTCCTTCTTAAACACAAATGCACCGAGTTCCTCCAGCATTTCGTGTTTTGCTCAGTATTCCAGCATCCGCTGTCTCCCGCGTCTCCAATAAAACAAAACTACTGTCAAAAGGGTGAAGAATAGGGGCAGAGATAGTTACATTCCTGATTAGTGCGGCTGTCAGGAGGTTATGGGGAGAAGGCAAGAGAATGTGGTTGAGAGGGAGAGATAGATCAGCCGCGATTGAATGGCGGAGTGGACTTAATGGACCGAATGGCCTAATTTTGCTCCTATAACTAACAAAGATAGTAATTGTTAGGGAAATGTAGTTATTAAAGACGAGGGGGAGCAGAAATGGGCAGTCTGGGATGGCTCGCGAGATACTTGCATAGAGGCACAAACGTTAAAGAAAGGGCAGATAAACAGAGAGGGGGGGGGGGGACTTCCCTCAGTGCCCATCTGTTACCATTAATTGGACAGTTCGGTCTGTGAAACGCAACACGCCAACCCCGACATCCAGCCCGGTGGTCAGTCCTTTGAAGATGGACACCAGTTGCTTGGAGTAACTCAGCCGGACAGGCAGCAAATCTGGAGAGAAGGAACGGGTGGCGTTTCGGGTCGAGAGCCTTCTTCAGACTGAGGTCAATCCCCTGCATGGATAACAGGAGTCCCAGCTAACACGATAATCGCCCGCTGCACAGTCTCGGAGCTTCCACTGCGAAAACGGTGCCTACATTTGAGCACTTATGTAACTGAACCATCCTAACACCAACCACAGAGCATTCCTGAACTACTACCTACCTCATTCGAGACCCTCGGACTATCTTAGATCGTATACTCACTGGCTTTATCGAGTTACTGTGTGGAAACCGGCCCTTCGGCTCAACTTGCCCATACCGGCCAAAATGTCCCATCGAAACTAGTCCCATCTGCCTGCGTCTGGTCCATATCCCTCCCAACCTGTCTTATCCATGTACCTGTCTAAATGTTTCTTAAATGTAGGGATGGACCCAGCCTCAACTACCTCCTCTGGCAGCTTGTTCCATACACCCACCACCCTTTGTGCGAAAATGTTACCCCTCACTCAGAATCCTATTAGATCTTCCCCCCTCACCTTGAACCTATGCCCTCTGGTCCTCGAATCCCCTCTGTGGGCAAAGGACATATATTACCCTGGACTCTGTCTATTTCCCTGCCTGTTCGTCTCATGGTTTTGTACACCTCTCAGCCTCTGTCCCCAGTGTGGAGTTAAGGGCTTGTTTATGGGCGCCCTGGGCTGAGAACTCTGGAGGATGGGTTTTAGACTTTATCGGGAATCGAGATAGACCCCGTAATGCAGGAGCAAAGAATCGCAGACGCTAATCTGCATTGGAAAGACACAATATGCTGGAGTAACTCAGCGCTGAAGAAGAGTCCCGACCCGAAACATCATCTATCCATGTTGTCTAGCGATGCTGCCTGACCCGCTGAGTTGCTCCAGCGCTTTGTGTCTTTCCACTAGACCTGTAATAAGTCTCGGCTGGGTGTCTACTGGGATCTCTGGTGTTTAATAGACGTCCTGATGTTGTTTTTGATCGGGTTTACTACTGACAGTATTTAATCAGATCCATATTAAATCGTTTCCCCTTCACCTTAAACCTATGTAATCTGGTCCTCGATTCGCCTACTCTGGGCAAGAGACTGTGCATCTACCCGATCGATTCCTCGCATGATTTTAAACATTATCTTGCACACAGCGTTGTTCCCTTCACCATGTATACACCATTTATGGCTCGATTGTTACTATTTATTGTCTGTCTACTGACTGGTTAAACGTTTGAAAGTTTCACCTCTCAGTAGATAATAAAATAAGACAACCATCACGGTCAATGTGAGACAAAGTCTTTATTCCTATTTGACAAAATAAAAAGACGACTTCTTGCACATATTGAGAGAAGGTGCATCACACCAAACAACATTTGTCTAAAAAAAACCATATTATTCTTCAGCTCATTAAAGAGCTCGGGTGAAATTCTGACAAAGTTTGTGAATGCACTTTTATCCTCTTCGCACAGCACATTAAGCAGCTGATCATATTGTCCAAATTAAGGTCTCCGTTGAAAGATGGGCTTCACCCAGTGAGACTTCCTCTTAATTCTCTTTTTAATTAATCTCACCCTTCTGCCTTCACGCAAGCGTTCTCGATGCACATAGTGGGCTGCTGCATACAGCGCGTCAATGAAAATAACCACCATCCTGTACTCGAAAATACTTAGTATAGGCATGTCTCCAAATGAGCCAATTCAACCAAGGGAGGAATATAGTGTGTGAAAAAACCCAATATAGTGTGTGAAAACAAAGTAACATCATTTGTGCCACGTGATTAACAACACTACAGTTCACGATGTTCATTCAAGATTAACGGGAAAGCTCGGGAGACGGACAAGTCACTCGCACAAATAACAGAAATGCCGAGTACCGTGGGAACTCTTTATCTGCCCCCCGTTATATCGTGCGAAACTCGTGCTGGACCACGACCACTTCACTCTGGTGACATCTTGCGTCAACCGTTTCGATCGTGAAGGTGTTGCCCAGAATGTAGTCCTTAAACTTGGAGCAGGCAAACACCACGGCGAGCAACTCCTTCTCTATTTGAGCATAGCGCTGCTCTGCAGGGGTCATGGTGCGGGACGCGTAGGAAACAGGCAGCTGCAGGCCATCGTGGATCTGCAGGCAAGCGGCACCAAGACCGAACTTGGAAGCGTCGCAGGTGAGGACAATGGGACGTCGCAGGTCGAAGAATTTGAGAGTGGGGGTACTAACCAGCCTGGACATCAGGATTTCAAAAGCCCTCTGATGTTTCGGGAACCATGCCCAGGCAATGTCTTTCTTGATCAGCTCCCTCAGGGGCGCGCTCAGCTCGCTGAGGTCGGGGATGAACGTCCCCAGGTAATTGACCATGCCCAGGAAACGCTGTAGGCTGGGCACGTCGGAGGGCGCAGACATCCCGGAGACCGCAGCCGTCTTCTGTGGGTCCGGCTTCAGCCCCGCGGCCGTGAACACGTGGCCCACATAGGTGACCTCCGGGACGCGGAAACGGCACTTTTTGGGGTTAAGCTTAAGGTTGATCTCACGGGCCCGATCCAGGACTTGGCGGAGGTGGCGGTCGTGCTCAGCAACGTCCTTGCCGTAGACCAGGATGTCGTCGACGATGATGGCACACGGCAGACCGGCAAACAGCTGCTCCATCGTTCGCTGGAACACCTCGCTGGCAGAGTTGATTCCGAATGGCATGCGGAGGAATCGGAACCTGCCGAAGGGCGTGCTGAAGGTAGTCAGGTAGGAGGATCGTTCATCCAGCGGTATCTGCCAGAAGGAGCTCTTGGCATCGAGAACCGAGAAGACAGTGGCGGCCCAACCTGTGCAGCGACGTCCTCCACCGTTCGCATGGGGTAGTGTGGGCGCTTGATGGCAAGGTTCAAGTTCTTGGGGTTGATACAAATGCCAATTTCGCTTTTGTCCTTCTTTGCAGCGACCACCATGGTGGAGACCCACCGGGTGGGATCGCTCACCTCCTTGAGGATGCCCGTTGCCACCATGTGAAGCAGAGTCGACTCCACCTTGTCCTTCATGGCAAAGGAGACGCGGTGCGGCGGGCGGATCACTGGCTCAACGCCGGGGTCGACAACGATCTTGTAACTGCAGGGCAGCTTGCCCAGCTTATCGTCGAAACGGTCAGGGTATTCGTTAAGGGAGTCCAGGGGGGACCGCACTAGGTGGATATCACGGTGGAACGAGACTAAACCGAGGTCCTGGCACGCACGGGCGCCCAACAGGGTGATGTTGTCAGTATCCAGCAGATAAAAAGTGAGGGGCCGAGAGCCCTGCAGGACTTTGCAGATCAGAGTAGCCTTTCCGACTGGTTCGAGCACACCTCCCCCGTAGGCATGCGGCAGGGAGTTGTCGGGAGTAACCCTCTCACCAGACCTTATCTTCTCGAAGAGACTTATCGACATAACATTGGCAACCGCCCCCGTGTCGACCTTCGCAGGGAAGGTCGACCCATTCACAGTAACGCGAACTGAAGGGTCCGTTATCAGGGCAGGTGCATCCAGCAGTGAAAATATGCTGGTGTCCTCGTGGGAGGAACTGGTATCAGAATCAGGGAGTTCGTCAAGCTGGTACTGGGAACCGAGCGCGCTATCTGCCTCAGCAAGGTTGTTTACCATTCTCCGAGGAGCAGGGACAGGTTTCCCACTTGAGCGGCAGGCGGCCGAAAAATGGTTCAGTTTTCTGCAAAAATTACAAGTCTTGCCCAGCGCTAGGCATACATTAAACGGGTGGGAGGCAAAGTTGCAGTTGGGGCAGCGCTGGGGGCTGCCACCCCCAGGAGCAGGGGACCCCCGTTGCCGCGGCGGGCCGACGTTGCGCCGGCGGCCAGCAACGCTGGCAAAGTTAATATCCTGGGCAGCAGGCGGCACCGCGGAGGCGACAGCCGCGGCCATGCGAGATACGTGCATGGCATCGTCCAACGACAAGTCGGGCTTCCTCAAAAGTTCAGCCCGCAGTTTCTCGTCCTGTAGACCATATACCAGGACGTCCCAGGTCAGCTGATCGGGGGTCAGCGTGTCCAGGCGGCAGCGCCGCGCCAGATGCCGTAACGCGGCGATATAGTTATCGATCGACTCACCGGGGCTTTGGCGCCGGGTGAAGAACTTAAACCGCTCTAGGATGCTGTTGGTGGGGATGTCGCACAGCGCGGTAAACTTAGCGATAAGACATACCGGGTCCCGGGCATCTTCACCAACGCCGTAGACAAACGACTCAGATCGTTCCAGGGCACCGGGACCGGCCAGGTTGAGGAGAAGAGAAGCTTGCGTTGCAGGGGCGGCAGCAGGATGGGCAATCGCGAGGTAGTGCTGAAAGTCACGCCGAAAGACACCCCACCGATGAGCAATGTCCGAGTCAAAGACAAGGACATCTGGCTTGCGGCAATAGTTAGCCATGGCACAGAAAGCACACAGAGTGAAGGGGAAGGGAACTGGGCGAGAAACAAAAAAAAACCCCGTCAAACAGGAGGCGCAAGGTACGACTATGACACCATGTAAAGAAGTCCCATAACACACCGTGTCTTTACTACTGTTTTGTTATCATTCATACAGGTTGCTTCCCTAGCTGTTCGTGGTCTGTCACCGGAGCTAGAGAGAGAGATACAGGGGTAGAGAGGTTACAATTATACTAGTGATGTGGGGAGTGGTTAGTAGTGGTGAGGTCACTATATTAAAGGTACATGCACAAGCCCTCTACAGTAAGTAAGTACATTTTATTTATATAGCACGTTTAAATCAACTCGCGTTAAAAACAAAGTGCTTTACATAGCAACGTTACAAAATTTTGAGATTTAAAAATCAAGTCTGCAATTTATCCCATCAGATAAAGCATAAAAATAAGATTAATTTGACACCTAATTCACTTTCATATCTTCAGTATTAAAAAGGTTATGGCCATTTTCATACTCGGAAATTAGCAACCTGTTCCCTATTGCTTTTCCATTGACCTAACACAAAAGCTGTGATCAACGACAGTCAAAAGCCCATAACTTTCTTAAAAATTAAGAGAACTGAAAGAAATGTTCAGTTATTATAGATTGAAGCATTCTGAAACAAATATTAAACAATCTTATTTGGATGACCTGAAATTAAAGCATAGAATTAGTTAGTTACCCAATACCCACAGCCATCAGGCTATTAAACCTGGCTCGGACAAAACTCTGATTATTAATAACCACTTTCTGTTATTTGCACTTTACCAGTTTATTTATTCATGTGTGTATATATTTATATCATGGTATATGGACACATTTATCTGTTTTGTAGTAAATGCCTACTATTTTCTGTGTGCTTAAGCAAAGCAAGAATTTCATTGTCCTATACAGGGACACATGACAATAAACTCACTTGACTTGAATTGTAGCTGATTACAAAATTCAATTACTAGATCTAAACATCTATCCATTTCTTAAGAAAAGGTTAACATTTTTTAAATAGCCGAAGTGTCCAAATAACATTCACACAAGAATTCACAATATAACATGATTTTTAAATCTCTTTGTCAAGGATTTATAGGGAATTTATAAGGAATTTAGTGTATAATTCCCGTAAATTAATGGCCATTTAAATCATCTTGCGAGTGGGTTTTTGAGGAACGCGATCGATTGGAACGTTGCGGCTGTGGTGAATTTAAAGCCCATATTGGCAGAAAAATACTGCCTGTTTGTATGGGTCCTAAATCACCGTTTCGCACCGTAAAATGTGGATTAAAGGCATCTTAAGAAGCATTTATATATATAAAATAAACGGCTTTCCTTTACCTGTCCCGTACGTGAAATCCGTTCCCGTTGTCGGCGTTGACGGCTTTAGAAACTGATTTTTAAATTACTCCAGTGCTGAAATTGTCGGGTGATTAAAAAAAAATAATTCACAGAACGGCGTCGAACAATTCTTCAGCAAAAGCTTGCACTCCGAGAAAATATATCCAGGACAGGTAGGAGAAACCCCGCATTTTAACCCCCCCCCCCCCCCCCTCAAAGGCGCCAAAGTCGCGCACACGGCCAGTGGCAGAACTGCAGCACCGCTGAAGGTACGTTTTGTAACATACCTACTTCACATCAAAGAAATAATAAAAGAAATAAAAGTTTCCGTACATCCATAGAAAAATTAAAAATCAGAAAAATGACAAAAACACATTATAGAATTCAGCAAGAACGTCCCCCCACAACAGAATCAAAAATTTCCACTGCGGGGAAAGGCAACAAAATGTTAAGTCCTCTTCCTCTGTGAAACACCTGAGGTCGGGGCCTATTTGTGTCCTCCGCAGCCAGTCCGATGTTTTCAGGTCCTCTTTGCCGGAAAGCTGGAACTCCGGCATCGGGTAAACACTCCTCAGCGGCTTGGAAATGTCAGAAGCGCCCGCCCCTCCCCGGAGACTGCGGCACCCGTAGTCCTCAGGCCGCGTTGGCTGGAGCACCGACTCTGGCGATCCCGGATCCCAGGCTCCGCGATGTTCCAAATCCAGCGCCGCCCGCGGCTGGACGCTCCGCAGCCACAGCTCCTCCTTGTTGGAGTCGGCGGTCACCGCACTCCGGAGCTTACCGCACGGCGACCCGGTAAGGCATCGCCCGCTCCGTGTTGGTATCCCAGCGCTGTGCCGCCGCCGAAGCTGTAGTCCCGGCCGGTCCCGACAGGAAACGCCGATCCAGTTCCAAAGGTAGGCCGCGAGGAAGGGGCGAAGAACCAGCTCAGAGGGAAGCCGCCTCTCCGACCAGGTATGGACTAGGAAATAAAGTTTCCCCCTTCCCATTCCCCACCCACCACATAAAAGACCTCCAACTAACATTAGTTTTTTGTCAGGACTAATATATGACAGGATATATATGTATAAGCCCATTACTAGGTGCTGACTGATTAATAATGTGACCGAAAATGCTAATAGTGCATAGAAGGGAATTCAGTTGTATTTAAGGGTCGGCCTACAAACCCGTCCCGTGCGCGTATGGTACAGAACCGCATCTCCTCCCTTCACCGGCGAGAATGTCGGGGTCCTGTGCGGCGGGAGCATTGGAGACCTGGGGACAAACACAGCGAGGCAGGCGAGCGAGGCACCGAGTGTGGTGGTGAGGAAGCTGGAGACACAACCATGGGTAGCTCGTAAGGGAAGAGAAAGTCCGTCAGTAGCTGGGTAGATCGGTGGCGTAGCATCAGGATACGAGACATCGCCATTGGACCTGATTCCGCCAACACAAAATGCCAGCAAACTGCGCAGGCCACTGCCATTGGGAAGTAAAATGGCGATGTGAAAATGACAGAACAAAGCAGATGCTCAAGATATGCAAGAAAATTGACGATGTTAAAGGAAACATGCCATTGTTAGCTGTGGGTGAGGTGAAATTGAGTGACAGACAATGAGATTCAACAAGATGACTGATTCTGGTATGATTTGGGTGGGGGAGGGGTGGAGAGAGAGGAGAAGTGAGGGTTACTTGAAGTTTGACAAGTAGCCAAGTGTCCTTACCTGAAAGGTTGCCCATATTTTTCTGCCGGCACTTTGTGCCTATCTTTGGCAGACACAAGGAACTGCAGATGCTGGTTCAGGCAGCATCTCTGGTTAATGTGGCAATGTTTCATGTCTGAAGAAGGGTTGTGATCCAGAAAACGTGCCCTATACAAGTTCTCCACAGACAGACACAAAATGCTGGAGTAACTCAGCGGGTGAGGCAGCATCTATGAACAGAAGGAATAGGCGACGTTTTGGGTCGAGACCCTTCTTCAGACTGAGAGTTACAGGAGAGGGAGACACAGAGATAAGTGTAAGGTGTTACTGCAGCACTCTGTATTATCTGAATGGTGTCAGATAAGGAAAAACGGAAGTACAACAAGACCTGGGTGTACTTGTACATCAGTCACTGCAAGTATGCAGCAGATACAGTGGGCAGTGCAGAAAGCTGATGGCATGTTGACCTTCATAATGAGGAGTATAGTTGAGGAGCAAAGAGCCCTTTCGACAGTTGTGGCCTGGTGAGGCCACACCTGGTGTATTGTGCGCAGTTTTGGTCTCCTAATTTAAGGGAGGACATACTTGCTTTTGAGGGAATGCAGAGTCGGTTCACCAGGTTAATTCCCGGTATGGCAAGACTCAAATGACGTAAGAATGGATCGACTGGGCTTATATTCACTGGAATTTAGAAGGATCGTATACGAGGGGGTCGTATAGAAACATATAACATCATTAAGGGATTGGACAGGGTAGATGCAAGACACATGTTCCCAATGTTGGGGGAATCAGAGCCAGGTTCCTCAGTTTAAGAATAAGAGGTAGGTAATTTAGGACTGAGATGATGAAAAATGTTTACACCCAGAGAGTTGTGAACCTGTGGAATATTCTGCCACAGAAAGCAGTAGAGGCCAATTCACAGGATGTTTTCAAGAGTTAGATTATGCTCTTGGGGCCAACGGAATCAAGGAATATGAGGAGAAAGCAGGAATGGGGTATTGATTGTGGATGATCAGCCGTGATCATATTGAATGGCGGTGCTGGCTTGAAGGGCCGAATGGCCTCCTCCTGCACCTATTGTCTATGTTTCTATGTAGAAGCTTTTCACTCCACATCACCGTCGATATCACTCCTGCGACTCTCAGTCTGAGGACGGGTCTCGACCTTGAAACGTCGCCCATTCCTTCTCTCCAGAGATGCTGCCCGTGTCACTGAGTTACTGCAGCATTTTGTAGTCTGGCCCCTTGAGGTTTTATCTCAGGTTTGCAGCCTCTGCAGCTGCTCTCATTGTCCCCCCCACGTGGTGCAGGAGCCGCGGAGTCAAGGGTCACCCTCTGGTCCTCCGATTGTAGCGCCACCTGGCGGCGAGAGGCCGCAGTGCAGCTTCTCTGGTCCTCCAGGTGCATCGCCAACTCGCGGCGGGAGGCCGCAGTGCAGCGCGTCTGGTCCTCCGACTGTAGCGGCACCTGGCGGCGGCTCGGCCTATAGGATGCGGTCTCCTGCGGCGGGGACGCGGCTCTAATTGGTCGGACGCAAGGAGGGGGAGGGTCCTGGTCCTTTGTGACGTCGGGCCCGGGGTAAGCGGAACCTGCTCCCATTGGCCGTTGGCGCTGCCCGTCAGTGGGGGGGGAGGGAGGAGGCGGGACCTGGTCGCCGGTCACGTGACGTCATCCTGCAGCCCTGGAGCTTCGTCGCGCCGCAGCTCAGGTGAGAACAGTCGCCGCCGCCGCTCGTGGGCGATCCTGCGGCCGGTGACCCGAGGAGGCGGAGCCCGAGGCCGAGGCGTGCGGACGTGGTGGGGGGAGGGGGATGTGAGTCAGCAGTGAGTGAGGCAGGGAAGGAGGTCTGGGCGGCCTCTGGTCCTCCGGGTGTAGCGCCTCCTGGCGGCGGGAGGCCGCGGTGCAAGGGTACAAGGATGCAGTTAAAGGGAAAGACAGGACAGGAAAAGTGAAGAAAAACACCAGAATTAACGGGGCAGGAAGGGATAGGAGAGTAAGGCCAAGTGAAATAGGAATGGATGTGAAAGGTGAGAGGAGTAATGGATGAAAAGTATTATATATGAATGCACAAATAATAAGAAATGAAGTGGACGAGCTTGTGGCTCAGTTAGAAATTGTCAAGTATGATGTTGTGGGAATTACAGAGCCATGGCTGCAAGAGGGCCAGGGCTGGGAACTGAATGGTCAAGGGCATACGTACTATTGAAAAGACAGACAGGTGGGCAGAGGGGATGGGTAGCTCTGTTGGTAAGGAATGAAATTCAGTCCCTTGCGAGGGATGACATGGAATCGGGAGATGTGGAGTCAGTATGGATAGGACTGAGGAATTGTACGGGTAAAAAGACTAATGGGAGTAATCTACAGGCCCCCAAACAGTAGCCTGGATAAAGGGTGCAAATTGAATCTAGCCACCAAACACGCTGGACTGGGCTCAAACAGTCCTGGGACGGCTGTAGGCTGGGACTCGGTAGGCCGAGGAGGGCAGAACTAGGCCAAACTACATCAGGGGGGCCTAGACTAATATGATAAGTTTTAATCTACAATTTGAGAGGGAGAAGGATAAATCCGAGGTGTCAGTGTTACAGTTGAACAAAGGGGACTATGGAGCCATGAGGGAGGAGCCAGGAGCTGTCCAAAGTTGCCTGAAAATATACCCTAGCAGGGATGACAGTGGAACAACAATGGCAGGTATTTCTGGGAATAATACAGAAGGTGCAGGATCAGTTCATTCCTAAGAGGAAGAAAGATTCCAAGGGGAGTAAGGGATGTCAGGGAGAGTATAAAATAAAAAGAGGTACAACAAAACAAAGATGAGCGGGAAGCAAGAGGAATGGGCAATGTTTAAAGAGCAACAGAAGATAACCAAAAAGGCAAAATGGGGAGAAAAGATGAAGTACGAAGGCAAGCTAGCCAAGAATATAAAGGAGGGTAGTAAAAGCTTCTTTAGGTAACTGAAGAGAAAAAAAAGTTGCCAAAGTGTACCTTGAATTTGTTTAATAACATCCTTTCGAACATAATTGCTCCTACCAGATCCTCTTTCCTTGAAGCCCTTAAATCTGATTTAATTATTTTCAGTGCGGAGAATAGTCTTTCCATGCCGACCTGAGTTGGAGGTATGGCTTACTATCATAGCTGCAAATGTTACTATTTCAGGTTGTAGGGATGACGGGGAATTATAGACCAGTTAGCCTGACAGTGGTGGTGGGAAGCTGCTGGAGTCAATTATTAAAGTAGTAATAACGGCAAATTTTGGATAGCAGATGAAAACATTAGTTAACACCAAAGTTGGATCCTTGAAGACTGAAAAAGGTGAATTAATTATGGGGAGCAAGGAAATGTCAGATGAGTTGAATAGGTACTTTGGATCCATCTTCACTAAGTAGGACACAAACAATCTTCCTGATGTACTGGTGGGCAGAGGATCTGGTATGTCCGGAACTGACGGAAATCCACATTAGGCAGGAAATGGTGTTGGGTAGACTGATGTGACTGAAGGCTGATAAATCCCCAGGGCCTGATGGTCTGCATCCCAGGGTACTTAAGGAAGTGGCTCTAGAAATTGTGGACGCATTGGTGACCATGTTCTCTAGATTCAGGTTCCGTTCCTGTGGATTGGAGGATTGCTAATGTTATCCCACTTCTTAAGAAAGGCGGGAGAGAGAAAACAGGGAATAATAGACCAGTTAACCTGACATTGGTGGTGGGGAAGATGCTGGAGTCAATTATAAAAGATGAAATAGTGGCACATTTGGATAGCAGTAACCAGATCGGTCCGAGTCAGCATGGATATACAAAGGGGAAATCATGTTTGACTAATCTTCTGGAATTTTTTGAGGATGTAACTCGGAAAATGGATAAGGGAGAGCCAGTGGATGTAGTGTACCTAGACTTTCAGAAAGCATTTGATAAGGTCCCACATAGGAGATTAGTGGGCAAAATTAGGGCACATGGTATTGGGGGTAGAGTGCTGACATGGATAGAAAATTGGTTATCAGACAGGAAACAAAGAGTAGGGATGAACGGTTCCCTTTCAGAATGGCAGGCAGTGACTAGTGTGGTACAGCAAGGCTCTGTGCTTGGACCACAGCTATTTACAATATACATTAATGATTTAGATTAAGGGATTACAAGTAACATTAGCCAATTTGCAGATGACACCAAGCTGGGTGGCAGTGTAAACTGTGAGGATGATGCTATGAGAATGCAGGGTGACTTGGACAGGTTGGGGGAGTGGGCAGATGCATGGCAGATGCAGTTTAATTTGGATAAATGTGAGGTTATCCACTTTTGGTAGCAAAAACAAGAAGGAAGATTATTATCTAAATGGTGTCAAGAGGGAAAAGGGGAAGTTCAGTGGGATCTGGGGGTCCTTGTTCATCCGTCAATGAAAGTAAGCATGCAGGTACAGCAGGCAGTGAGGAAAGCAAATTACATGTTGCCCTTTATAACAACAGGAGTTGAGTATAGGAGCAAAGAGGTTCTTCTACAGTTGTACAGGGCCCTACTGAGTCCACACCTGGTGTATTGTGTGCAGTTTTTGACCCCAAATTTGAGAAAGGACATTAGAAACATAGAAACATAGAAAATAGGTGCAGGAGTAGGCCATTCGGCCCTTCGAGCCTGCACCGCCATTCAATACGATCATGGCTGTTCATCCAACTCAGTATCCTGTACCTGCCTTCTCTCCATACCCCCTGATCCATTTAGCCACAAGGGCCACATCTAACTCCCTCTTAAATATAGCCAATGAACTGGCCTCAACTACCTTCTGTGGCAGAGAATTCCAGATATTCACCACTCTCTGTGTGAAACATGTTTTTCTCATCTTGGTCCTAAAAGATTTCCCCTTATCCTTAAACTGTGACCCCTTGTTCTGGACTTCCCCAACATCAGGAACAATCTTCCTGCATCTAGCCTGTCCAACCACTTAAGAATTTTGTAAGTTTATATAAGATCCCCCCTCAATCTTCTAAATTCTAGCGAGAACAAACCGAGTCTATCCAGTCTTTCTTCATATGAAAGACCTGACATCCCTGGAATCAGTCTGGTGAACCTTCTCTGTACTCCCTCTATGCAAGAATGTCCTTCCTCAGATTAGGAGACCAAAACTGTACGCAATACTCCAGGTGTGGTCTCACCAAGGCCCTGTACAACTGCAGTAGAACCTCCCTGCTCCTATACTCAAATCCTTTTCCTAAGAATGCTAACATACCATTTGCTTTCATCACTGCCTGCTGCACCTGCATGCCTACTTTCAATGACTGGTGTACCATGACACCCAGGTCTCGTTGCATCTCCCCTTTTCCTAATAGGCCACCATTCAGATAAGTCTACTTTCCTGTTATTGCCACAAAAGTGGATAACCTCACATTTATCCACATTATACTGCATCTGCCATGCATTTGCCCACTCACCTAGCCTATCCAAGTCATCTTGCAGCCTCCTAGAATCTTCCTCACTGCTAACACTGCCCCCCAGCTTCGTGTCATCCACAAGCTTGGAGATGTTGCATTCAATTCCCTCGTCTAAATCATTAATATTTATTGTAAATAGCTGTGGTCCCAGCACTGACCCCACTAGTCACTGCCTGCCATTGTGTAAAGGACCCGTTTACTCCAACTCTTTGCTTGTCAGCCAGTTCTCTATCCACATCAATACTGAACCCCAAATACCGTGTGCTTTAAGTTTGTATACTAATCTCTTATGTGGGACCTTGTCGAAAGCCTTCTGAAAGTCCAGATTTAACACATCCACTGGTTCTCCCTTATCCACTCTACTAGTTACATCCTCGAAAAATTCTATAAGATTCGTCAGACATGATTTACCTTTCATAAATCCATGCTGACTTTGTCCAATGATTTCATCACTTTCCAAATGTGCTGCTATCCCATATTTAATAACTGACTCTAGCAGTTTCCCCAATACCGATGTTAGACTTACTGGTCTGTAATTCTCCGTTTTCTCTCTCCCTCCCTTTTTAAAAAGTGGGGTTACATTAGCTACCCTCCAATCCTCAGGAACTACTCCAGAATCTAAAGAGTTTTGAAATATTATCACTAATGCATCCACTATTTCTGGGGCTACTTCCTTAAGTACTCTGGGGTGGAGCCTATCTGGCCCTGGGGATTTATCGGCCTTTAATCCATTCAATTTACTTAACACCACTTCCCGGCCAACCTGGAATTCACTCAGTTCCTCCATCTCATTTGACCCCCGGTCCCCTGCTATTTACGGCAGATTATTTATGTCTTCCTTAGTGAAGACAGAACCAAAGTGGTTATTCAATTCACCTGTTTCTGACTGCAAGGGACCTACATTTGTTTTAACTAATCTTTTCCTCTTCACATATCTATAAAAACTTTTGCATTCAGTTTTTATGTTCCCTGCCAATTTTATTTCATAATCATTCTCAACCTCTCCGTTCTCACAACATGGCAATGGAGGCGTTTGCTTGACCGTAGAAGCTGGAACAGTCCGTTGCAGGGGTGGAAGGGGTGTCCCATGATCTTACTGGCTCTGAAGTTGCACCTTCTGATGTATAGTTCCTGCAGAGGGGCGAGTGAAGTTCCCAAAGTACGTTCGGCCGAACGCACTACTCTCTGCAGAGCCTTCTTGTCCTGGGCAGAGCAATTCCCAACCCATATTGTAATATTTCCGGACAAGATTCTTTCCACAGCCGCTGGGTAGAAGCACTGGAGGATCCTCGGAGACACTCTGAATTTCCTCAATTGCATGAGGTGGTAAAGGCGCTGCCTTGCCTTACTCATGAGTGCTGCGGCATGTGATGTCCATGTCATATCCTCAGAGTTGTGGACTCCCAGGTATTTAAAACAGCTCACCCTATCCACAGTATCCCCATTTATCCTCAATGGTGTGTACGTCCTCGGATGATGTGCCCTCCTAAAGTCCACAATCAGCTCCTTAGTTTTTTTGATGTTCAAGAGGAGGCTGTTGTCCTGACACCAGAGTGCCAGATCAGCCACCTCCTCCCGGTAGGCCTTCTCATCGTTGTCTGAGATCAGGCCCACCACCACAGTGTCATCAGAAAACGTGATTATTGAGTTGGAGCTGAACCTTACCACACAGTCATGTGTGTACAGGGAGTACAATAGGGGGCTGAGGACGCAACCCTGGGGCGATCCTGTGCTCAGGGTGAGGGACTTCGATGTATTCCCTTCCATCTTGACTACCTGGGGCCTGGCGGTGAGAAAGTCCAGGGCCCAGGCACACAGGGGGGTGTTGAGCCCTAATTCCAGTAGGAGAGATCTTTGGAAATATGCACGCCCAGGAATTTGAAGCTCTTGAATTTGAGGCATTCCAGTGCAAGTTAAAGGACTTGCTACAGTATGCACCAGATGGCAAAATTTCAAGATGAAAAATGCAAAAACTCCATACCATGGGAGGGGGTGCATACTGTTGGGAGGAGATTAATTTGTGAAGGGTGGGTCTTTTTTTTTAAGTACGTCAAAAATAGGGGAACACAGTCGGATATTTATATTATGTCACGGCTTTGAACCTGGTTTTAAGAGGAATCTTCGAGCGTAACTTGGTGTCCTCCGGAAACATGAATAAAATGAAAGGAGGTTTAGGAAATAATCGAGGAAGTTTCACAGGGTCGCAAGGATAACAGCTTCTGACTTTTATCAGTGTATTGAGAAACAGTTAATTCCGGATAGGTACTATGGTTCTCTCTTATAACTGTACACCAATTGCTAAAACAGTTCTTCCCCAAACTGGGGTATAGTACTGAAGAAGCGTCCCGACCCGAAACGTCACCTATTCCTTTTCTCCAGAGCTACTGCCTGTCCCGCTGAGTTACTCCAGCATTTTGTGTCCATCTCAGGTATAGTACCGATCCACTCAACATACAGCATTAGATATTAGACAGTTCTCTGCAACTGTTACACCACCTTGCTGAAAAAAATATGTATTCTGCACACTGATAATTTCTCTTCTATCAGTCTGTTGTACTTGTATATGATTTCATTGGATTAATCTACAATGTACTATTATACATATCATAACCACCGGGTGGCGCCAGCAATGGCTGCCTCACCAACAGTCTGTCTCATCCATTCCTTCTTTGTTGTTTATAGTGACCTCATCACTTGGGTCGATTGGCACAAACGTTAATTTGTCACCTTGCAGATGCTGGCTTATAACAAAGATATGACACAAAGTACTGGAATAACTCAGTAGGTCAAGTAGCATCTCTGGGTGAAAAGGAGTCCATTAGGTGACGAAGGGTCCCGACCCAAAACGTCACCTATCCTTTTTCTTTTGAGATGCTGCCTGACCCACTGAATAATTCCAGCATTTTGTGTCTGTAATAAGGAGGAACGTCAGATGCTGATTTATACCAGAGATAGACACAAAGTGCTGGAGTAGCTCAGTCCAAGGAAGGGTCCCGACCTGAAACATCACCTATCCATTTTCTCCAGAGATGCTGCCTGACCCGCTGAGTTACTCCAGCGCTTTGAGTCTATCTTGGTACCACACCCAATTACTGGTTTCAGTAGCTTTTAAATTTCTGTAGAAGTTAATTGTGAACAGGGGTTTGTTCTTGAAGACTGGTTCTCACTTTAATTAAACATAATTCTGCATAACAATCCACATAATTCTGTAAACTCCTGGATAATCTCCAAATCTAATGGCTAATCGGTTTCCCGAGTTCCACGTGTCAACTTGTTCCGGTAACCAGAGGAAATCTTGTCTTTGTCAGCTCATTCCAATTCCTCAAGGATGTTGAACACCTTCAATGGATCACTAGAATCCTTCTGTTTCATTTTAAGGGCTACAGGCTTTCTCCATGTAACCTGTGCTTACAATTTATAATCAAAGATTAGGCACAAAATGCTGGAGTAACTCAGCGGGTCAGGAAGTATTTCTGGAGATGGAATGGGTGGCATGTTCCCAATGTTGGGGTAATCAGAACCAGGTTCCTCAGTTTAAAAATAAGAGGTAGGTAAGTTAGGACTGAGATGAGGAAAAATGTTTTCACCCAGAGAGTTGTGAACCTGTGGAATATTCCGCCACAGAAAGCAGTAGAGGCCAATTCACAGGATGTTTTCAAGAGTTAGATTATGCTCTTGGGGCTAACGGAATCAAGGAATATGAGGAGAAAGCAAGAATGGGGTATTGATTTTGGAAGATCAGCCGTGATCATATTGACTGGCGGTGCTGGCTTGAAGGGCCGAATGGCCTCCTCCTGCACCATGTTTCTATGTAGAAGCTTTTAACTCCACATAATAATAATATAATAATAATATCTTTTATTGTCATTGCACGTCAGTGCAACGAGATTTAGTGTGCAGCTCCACTGATGTACAAGAAAGGTAAATAAATACAATACATAAATAAGCAAGCTGAATTGATTGACGTGATCACCTGAGGTAGACTGTCCAAAGGGGGTGGGTGGGGGGTGGGGGACACACATTAGGGCCGGTTCAGAGCCGCTATAGCTCTTGGGATAAAACTGTTCCTGAGTCTGGAGGTTCAGGCGTAGAAGGCCTTGTAACGTCTGCCGGAGGGAATTAGTTGAAACAGACCGTGACAGGGGTGTGATGAGTCCTTATGGATGCTGAGGGCCTTCCTGAGGCACCGCGTGTGGTAGATGCTCTCCAAGGCTGGTAGCTCTTTCCCGATGATCCGCTGCGCTCTGTTGACGACGCGCTGAAGAGCTCTCCTCTCCGCCTCCGTGCAGCTGAGATACCACACAGAGATGCCATACGTTAGTATGCTCTCTGTGGTGCAGCGGTAGAACGTTGTCAGCAGCTGTTGGGGCAGACCAGTCTTTTTTAATGTCCTCAGGAAGAACAGTCGTTGCTGTGCCTTCTTGACCAGCGCAGCGGTGTTTGTGGACCATGTGAGGTCTTCTGAAATGTGAGTGCCCAGGAACTTAAAGCTGGACACTCTCTCCACACTTTCCCCGTAAATGGAGATTGGGGCGTGTTCTCCAGTATGGGACCTCCTGAAGGCAATAATCAGCTCCTTGGTCTTGGAGGTGTTTAGTGCCAAGTTGTTATTGGCGCACCAGTCCGCCAGGTTCTGCACCTCCTCTCTGTGGTTTGTTTCATCACCGTTGGTAATCAGCCCAATCACTGTTGTGTCGTCTGCAAACTTCACGATGGAGTTGGTGTCGAATGCAGGGACACAGTCGTGAGTGAAGAGGGAGTAGAGCATGGGGCTTAGTACACAGTCCTGTGGTGTGCCGGTGCTCAGGGTGATGGTGGAGGACAGGTGCGGGCCCAGTCTCACTGCCTGCGGTTGCTCCGTGAGAAAGGTCAGGATCCAATCGCATATCGGCGAGCTGAGGCCTAGCTGGTGGAGTTTGGTGGTGAGCTTGGTGGGGATGACCGTATTGAATGCAGAGCTATAGTCAATGAAGAGCATCCTCACGTACGTGCCCTGTCTGTCCAGGTGAGTCAGGACAGTGTGAAGGGCCAGAGAGATGGCATCCTCTGTCGATCTATTTGCCCTGTATGCAAATTGATGGGAGTCCAGTGAGGCAGAGATGCTGGATTTAATATGGGAGAGGACCAGCCTTTCGAAGCACTTCCAGTGAGTCAGGGCAACCGGCCGGTAGTCGTTGAGGTTGGTGATTTTGGACTTTTTCGGCACGGGCACTATGGTGGCTGTTTTCAGGCACTTGGGGACCGTTGCTAGAGAAAGGGACAGATTGAAGATTATCGTGAATACCTCTGCCAGCTGTACAGCACAGTCCTTTAGTACCCTTCCCTGTACTCCATCCGGGCCTGCAGCCTTGCGTGGATTGATCCTACGCAGAGCGCACTGTACCTCCTGAGTGCTCAGTGTTAAGGCCGTCGATATAAATATCACCGTCGATATCACTCCTGCGACTCTCAGTCTGAGGACGGGTCTCGACCTTGAAACGTCGCCCATTCCTTCTCTCCAGAGATGCTGCCCGTGTCACTGAGTTACTGCAGCATTTTGTAGTCGGGCCCCTTGAGGTTTTATCTCAGGTTTGCAGCATCTGCAGCTGCTCTCATTGTGTCCCCCACGTGGTGCAGGAGGGCGGAGTCAAGGGGCACCCTCTGGTCCGCCGACTGTAGCGCCACCTGGCGGCGGCTCGGCCTATAGGATAAGGTCTCCTTCGACGGGGACGCGGCTCTAATTGGTCGGACGCAAGAAGGGGGAGGGTCCTGGTCCTTTGTGACGTCGGGCCCGGGGAAAGCGGAACCTGCTCCCATTGGCCGCTGGCGCTGCCCGTCAGTGGGGGGGGAGGGAGGAGGCGGGACCTGGTCGCCGGTCACGTGACGTCATCCTGCAGCCCTGGAGCGTCGTCGCGCCGCAGCTCAGGTGAGAACAGTCGCCGCCGCCGCTCGTGGGCGATCCTGCGGCCGGTGACCCGAGGAGGCGGAGCCCGAGGCCGAGGCGTGCGGACGTGGTGGGGGGAGGGGGATGTGAGTCAGCAGTGAGTGAGGTAGGGAATGAGGTCTGGGCGCCCTCTGGTCCTCCGGCTGTAGCGCCTCCTGGCGGCGGGAGGCCGCGATGCAAGGGTACAAGGATGGAGTTAAAGGGAAAGACAGGACAGGAAAAGTGAAGACAAACACCAGAATTAACGGGGCAGGAAGGGATAGGAGAGTAAGGCCAAGTGAAATAGGAATGGATGTGAAAGGTGAGAGGAGTAATGGATGAAAAGTATTATATATGAATGCACAAATAATAAGAAATGAAGTGGACGAGCTTGTGGCTCAGTTAGAAATTGTCAAGTATGATGTTGTGGGAATTACAGAGCCATGGCTGCAAGAGGGCCAGGGCTGGGAACTGAATGGTCAAGGCCATACGTACTATTGAAAAGACAGACAGGTGGGCAGAGGGGATGGGTAGCTCTGTTGGTAAGGAATGAAATTCAGTCCCTTGTGAGGGATGACATGGAATCGGGAGATGTGGAGTCAGTATGGATAGGACTGAGGAATTGTACGGGTATAAAGACTAATGGGAGTAATCTACAGGCCCCCAAACAGTAGCCTGGATAAAGGGTGCAAATTGAATCTAGCCACCAAACATAAACACGTTGGATTGGGCTCAAACAGTCCTGGGACGGCTGTAGGCTGGGCCTCGGTAGGCCGAGGAGGGCAGAACTAGGCCAAACTGCATCAGGGAGGCCTAGACTAATATGATAAGTTTTAATCTACAATTTGAGAGGGAGAAGGATAAATCCGAGGTGTCTGTATTACAGTTGAACAAAGGGGACTATGGAGCCATGAGGGAGGAGCCAGGAGCTGTCCAAAGTTGACTGAAAATATACCCTAGCAGGGATGACAGTGGAACAACAATGGCAGGTATTTCTGGGAATAATACAGAAGGTGCAGGATCAGTTCATTCCTAGGAGGAAGAAAGGTTCCAAGGGGAGTAAGGGATGTCCTGGACAGTACAAAATAAAAAGAGAAGAAGTACAACGAAACAAAGATGAACGGGAAGCAGGAGGAATGGGTAATGTTTAAAGAGCAACAGAAGATAACCAAAAAGGCAAAATGGGGAGAAAAGATGAAATACGAAGGCAAGCTAGCCAAGAATATAAAGGAGGGTAGTAAAAGCTTCTTTAGGGAAGTGAAGAGAAAGAAATGTTGCCAAAGTTACCAAAGTGTACCTTGAATTTGTTTAACATCCTTCGGAACAGAATTGCTTCTACCAGATCCTCTTTCATTGAAGCCCTTAAATCTGATTTAATTATTTTCAGTGCGGAGAACAGTCTTTCCATGCCGACCTGAGTGGGAGGTATGGCTGTTACTATCATAGCTGCAAATGTTACTATTTCAGGTTGTAGGGATGACGGGGAATTATAGACCAGTTAGTCTGACAGTGGTGGTGGGAAGATGCTGGAGTCAATTATTAAAGTAGTAATAACGGCAAATTTTGGATAGCAGAGGAAAACATTAGTTAACACCAACGTTGGACCCGTGAAGACTGAAAAAGGTGAATTTATTATGGGGAACAAGGAAATGTCAGATGAGTTGAATAGGTACTTTGGATCCATCTTCACTAAGCAGGACACAAACAATCTTCCTGATGTACTAGTGGGCAGAGGATCTGGTGTGTCAGGAACTGAAGGAAATCCACATTAGGCAGGAAATGGTGTTGGGTCGACTGATGTGACTGAAGGCTGATAAATCCCCAGGGCCTGATGGTCTGCATCCCAGGGTACTTAAGGAAGTGGCTCTAGAAATCGTGGACGCATTGGTGACCAATTTCCAATATTCTTTAGATTCAGCATCAGTTCCCGTGGATTAGAGGATTGCAAATGTTATCCCACTTTTTAAGAAAGGCGGGGGAGAGAAAACAGGGAATTATAGACCAGTTAGCCTGAAATCGGTGGTGGGGAAGATGCTGTTCTATTTCCAAGGTCCTTGTGGCTTTACAATAAATTATTTGGTGGTTAAATGTAACTTGTTTTGCGTTGGTCTGTTGTTAATGGGGTTTCTGCCCCATATTTGACCCCCCAAAAAATATTAATTATTAAGGTGACAAGGAACCTTGAAATAGAAGTTGTTCCTGACTTTGGACCCGGGACCAAAGACATTTACAGATCCAGAGTGGAACAGGAGCAGATTCTCAGACACTGGTTTCCATCCCATGTTCCGAAGAAAAGGTAAAGTTTCCCGGTGAACTTATTCCCACTGAAGGTGTGGAGATGGGACTTGGTTTCCGCGCTGTAAAATGAGACTATCCCTGCCTCGTAACTGAGATAAACTCCCAGCCACTCTGGGATGGGATCGGTGAGGAAACGGATTTTCCGAGAGGAGTTCACACGAAACTCGTCACCAACTTGCTCCACGGACCAGAGCCCAGTCACCTGCCTCAGGTTGATGTCTCTCTCCCTGACTAGAGACTCAGCGGCGACTCCCAGACACCAGCCCCAGTTCTCCATCACCTCCACCTCCCAGTAATGTCTCCCCGAGGTGAATCCCTCCGGCCCCAGCACACAAGGCCAGATTGTAAACCTCTTCCCGTTGTCAGGGAGACTCCTCTGTGTCCCGGTCCACCTCACGCTCTTCCGATCCTCGGACACCTCGAGTTTCGAACACGCTGTTTCGAAGTCCAAGGTCACAGAGTCTGCGGTTGAACGGAGAGAGACAGAGAACCTCAGTGGGTGGGAAGGGATGAAGGAATGTAGGAGATAGTGGCCACACACACACGCCCACACATACGCACACACACACACACACACAAACACACACACACACGCACACACACACACATCCACGCACACACACACACATGCACACACACACATGCACACACACGCACACACACACACACACACATATATACACACACACACACGCAATTCACATATTGTCGATGCATGCAAAACCACGAGGCAAAAGATAGAATTAATGCCGTAGAAGTCTCCCCAGTTAACGGGAATAAATGGCCGGAGGGCAATTAAGGTGAGAGAAGGAAGATTTAAATGGATCACAGGGGCAAGGTCTTCACATAAAGGTGTATGGAACGGCAGACTGAAGAACTGCCCAACAGTCACCCATGCTTTTTCGCCAGCGATGCTGCCTGACCTGCCGAGTTATTCCAGTACTTTGTGTGTCTAACCGGTATATGGAATCAGCCATTGGATAAGACAGGTACAATAACACATTTTCAATTATATTTAGACAATAGACAATAGACAACAGGTGCAGGAGTAGGCCATTCGGCCCTTCGAGCCATTCAACGTGATCATGGCTGATCATCTCCAATCAGTACCCCGTTCCTGCCTTATCCCATATCCCCTGCCTGCGCTATTTTCAAGAGCCCTATCTAGCTCTCTCTTGAAAGTATCCAGAGAACCAGCCTCCACCGCCCTCTGTGGCAGATAATTCCACAGACTTACAAGTCTCTGTACAGGGTACGTGGACAGGAACTCTCTTTGGACAGGGTACATGGACAGGAAAGGTTTAACAGGATATGGGGCCTAACCCAGGCAAATGGGACTGGCTTAGCATCAATGAGTTCCTGTACTGCATTACTCCAGCACTCCACGACATTGAGGATCTGGGGGATTTGTCTGTGTGGCATTCTCAGTTTTATAACTTAGAGTAATGCTAACTGGGCAGATGATTATCACATGTACGTGGAGATTTGTGGGGTTGCTCTGCGTCTCTGTGCATTGTGAAATGTACGTAGCAGGTTGGTGGGTTAACAGTGCAGAGAGATGTAATTCTATGCCGAACAAATATTTGCTGAGCATACACGAGAAATTACACCCATGTTTGTTAAACACGGTTGCTGGAAACTGGGTGGAGATAATAAATGGTATGTATAGGAAGGAACTGCAGATGCTGGTTTAAACCGAAGATAGACAAAAAAAGTTGGAGTAACTCAGCAGGACAGACAGCATCTCTCAGACTGAAGAATGGTTTCGACCCAAAACGTCACCCATCCCTTCTCTCCAGAGATAGTGCCTCTCCTGCTGAGTTTTTCCAGCTTTTAGTGTCTATAAATGGTGTATAAGTGTTATGTCCCGGGGATCCATGACATGGTAGTGTTGTAATGTTAAGCATAAAACATAGTATTGGAGGAACTCAGCGTGTCAGGCAGCGTGTGAGGAGGGAATAGCCAGATGGCACTTTGGGTCTGGACACTATTTCAGTTTGGATTCCAGGTTACAGTGGGAAGTAAGGGTGGACATCTCAATAGACAATAGGTGCAGGAGTAGGCCATGCGGCCCTTCGAGCCAGCACCACCATTCAATGTGATCATGGCTGATCATCCACAATCAGTACCCCTTTCCTGCCGTCACCCCATATCCCCTGACTCAGCAACCTTCAAAAGTCCTTTCTAGCTATTTCTTGAAAGTTTCCAGAGAACTGGCCTCCACCGCCCTCTGATGCAGAGAATTCCACAGACTCACAACTCTCTGGGGAAAAAGTGTTTCCTTATCTCCGTTCTAAATGGCTTACCTCTTATTCTTAAACTGTGGCCCCTGGTTCCGGACTTCCCCAACACCGGGAACATGTTTCCTGCCTCTAGCGTGTCCAAATCCTTAATAATCTTATATGTTTCAATAAGAAACCCTCTCATCCTTCTAAATTGTAGAGTGTACTCGCGGCGGCTTTACCCGAAATCCTCCTTGAACACATCTGTGAGGGAACTTTTCAAGGAAGACAGGGCTGGGCATTTTACTGAATAGTGATACTTACTGAATTTGGAGCGTAGTCAATACTAATTAGTGCATGATGATAAGTACAAAGTACAGGCAGCATCTCTGGAGCAAATGGATGAGTGAGGTTTCAGTTCGGGACCCTTGTTTAGACTCAGTGCTGCCCGACTCGCTGAGTTACTCCAGCACTTTGTGTATACCTTCGCTATAAACCAGCATCTGCAGTTCCTTTCTACACACTAATTATGGCCCACCAAGTCTTAATGCACTGCCTCCCTGTTGCGGTTTCACAATTACTGTGAGGCTCACAAAGGGCAGATCAGAGTCAACCAGCAACGAGACTATAGGCCTAAGGCTCCATGCTGGCCCGGGGAGGGAGAGGAAAGAATAAAGAGGAGGAGGGGGGGGGGGGGGGGGTGGGGGGAGTGAGTCGCTGGAGACGTCGGACGCGTGGAGCAAGGGCCGGTAGGTGGGAGACCTGTAGTAATGCCTCCAACACCTTCAAGGTTGGCTGCAGGAAGTGCCCAGGGACCCTAAAGATGTCCGGGCAATGAGAGGGATGTCAGTTCACGGGCCAATCTGGTTGAAGGTGACAGAGGAAGGCACTGCAGGAGCCTGGGATTTGCCTGGATTGGGAACTGCTCCAGTAAACAGCGCGTGCGGGCGGACCAGACTTTGGAAATGGCGCTAAAACATGGCGGCGGCTGCATGAGTAAATATGCAAAAATAATTTCACTGTACAGTTGCACATGTGACATATAAAGTACCATTGAGTGGGTGTAGGGCACAGATTTACATTGCTGGTAACATCAGTGCATTGTTATGATAATAACAGTTAACCCAATGGCATGAATATTTGACGGTACTGGGCCTGTACTCGCTGGAGTTTAGAGGGATAAGGGGGGACCTCATTAAAACTTCCCGAATAGTGAACGGCGTGGATAGAATGGGTGTGGAAAGGATGTTTCCACGTGGGAGAGACTCAGAAGTCTCAGATTTAAAGGGCGTTTCTTTAGGAAGTAGATGAGGAGGAATTTATTTAGTTAAATCTGTGGACATTTTTACCACAGAAGGCTCTAGAGGCCAAGTCAATGGACATTTTTTAAGGCAGAGATAGAGATCCTTGATTAGGATGGATGTCAGGGGTTATGGGGAAAAGGCAGAAGAATGGGGTTCGCAGGGAGAGATACTGTAGAGCAGCCATGATTGAATGATGGAGTAGACCTGATGGGCCGAATGGCCTAATTCTGCCCCTATCCCCTACGACCTTATGAACTTTTGATACCCAGTGAATTAATTGATTGGATTGAAGTTGCTTCACTGCTGCCCTGGGATTTGAATTCATGTGTGAAGTTTATGAAGTGTGAATGTGTACAGGATGTGTGGTTCCCTCATGAAGTGAGTTTAGGTTGTGTTGTGTTCATGGACCTGACATCGCCCACTGACAATTTGACCGTCATGTTTCCATGCAGGTTTGTTTTGGGACTAGGATAAATATTTAATTTAATCTAACAAAAAAAAGCTTTTCACTGCACTCGTGAAAATAATAAACTGATCTCAACTAATTGTACTTATCTCCATTATGTTTTGTCTGCTTTGCATTTCATTGGTGCACACAGATCTCTAATATGTATGTAGCTATGGATGAATTTGTCTCAATGTTACCTCGCTTAATGATGCCAAACATTTTTCTCAAAGGTACGTTCAACAAAAACGGGTGATCGAATTTTTCAACCGGCATTCTGCTACCGACAATGTATGCGCCCCACATCCAACCCTGCAAATATTAGATAGTTAGTTTTAATATTAACGTCAACACCTTTGTGAATTATTCCACTACATCGTGCAGGGTTTCAATAAAGAATACATCCTACCTTCGCTTCCGACCAGCTTCTTCCTGAAATAAATACAACACAAAATCTCAATTGATTGAGACAACCTTCCACATCCCAACAGCAGAATCCCCCCCACTCCCCACCCCTCAACCCCCCTCCTCCCACCTTTTAGTTTAGTTTAGAGATACAGTGCGGAAACAGGCCCTTCGGCCCACCAGGTCCGCGCCTACCAGCGAGCCCCTCACACTTTAACACTATCCTACACCCACGAGAGACAATTTTCATATTTACCAAGCCAATTAACCCACAAACCTGTACTTCTTCTTTGGAGTGTGGGAGGAAACTGAAGATCTCGGAAAAAACCCACACAGGTCACGGGGAGAACGTACAAACTCCGTACAGACAGCACCCATAGTCGGGATCGAACCCGGGTCTCCGATGCTGCATTCGCAGCAACTCTACCACTGCGTCACCGTGACCGACCTCTCCAAATCGTTTGACAGTCTGCCGAAAATCCCCAACTATTAGGGAAGAAGAAAGTTCAGTAAAGATGTAGAACCACGGGAGAAAGTGCAAAGTAGAAGAGCACTGTGGTATATGAAAGGATGCAAATAAAGGAGAATACTGCAAATACTGAACTCATTTACCGTATTAAATGAAATGCATGATTTGATGGTGAATCTTACATTGGAAAGACATGTCTTAAGACGCTTATCGGGAAATCATATCTGTTTGTGACAAGACCAAAACTCAAAGCCACAATCAAATCTTAGAGGACTTTCAGTGGAGAGGACATGGAACGTTTTAGTAAACAGGCTGTGACTGTGCATTATCATTGACCTAAAGTGATATGTGACCTCTCACCTGGAGTAATGTCACACCATTTACTTGACCCAGTTGTTTCTGTAAAATTGGGAGTTCCTGCTGCATAAGATTCAAACACACTTGAATCTCTTGAATATTTTTCTCCATTGTATTTAGAATCATCTCTTTCTCATCGCTGAGATATTTAAGTAGGCGTTGTTCTCTATGGAAGAGAATCTGGTGCAGTTCAGCAAACAGGGACCTGATGTGGGACTGCAGATACTGTGACTGTTCCTGGCAAAGGAAAGACAGATATTATTACAATGCAATACGGATAATAAATCTGTTCTAGATTTCGACTCTATTCAAAAACCAAAATAAATAAACTTTTCCCCAATGTCTCACCCATTTGTGATAAATGTAAGTCTCAAGAAGCTACCATAGCGCACTCTTTTGTTTTTTGTATAAAAATCCAAAAATTCTGCAACGAAATATTTGAAATCTTCACAAAATTATTTAAAATAAAACTTGTATCAAAAGCAGAATGGATTATTTTTGGAATAACGGAAGGTAACCCCGAACTAAACGTGTTTCAAAAGAACCTACTTAATTACGGGCTAATAATGGGAAAAAAGCTTATACTCAAATTCTGGAAAAATGCTCCTATACCAACAATAAAAATGTGGATGTCAAACATGTTCGAAACATTACACCTGGAAGAGATGAGACTCCTCCTAGCAGGCAAAGCAGACCACTTCCAAAAGACGTGGTCTGCATTTATGGAACTACTACAAGCATAAGGTGCAATAGTAATTTAAAAAATAAATGGTGCCAGGATCTGGTAACGGGGGGGGGGGGGGGGGGGTAAAAAATACGGTTGGTATACTCTTGTTTGCGGAGTTTTGTGTTATAATAGAGCGATTGTTTCTCTTTTTTTTCCCCTTTCTTTTCTAGGGTCTATTTCCCTTCTCTAACTTCTTTTCTAAGGGGCTTTCTTTTCCCAACACTTTCCTGCACCTTCATGACTCTTTTTTCCTTTCCTTCTTTTATTTCTATCTTTCTTAAAGCTCAAAAAGGTACAACAAATGTAATAAGATATATGTGATGTATATTACTGTACTTTACTGTACTTCTAATAAAAATATTTTTTTTTAATTAAAAAAAAGATTTCGACTCTGGAAGGAGGAGACCTTACCAGAACTCCACAAACCTTCTCCTTCTGTTGCTGTTCCATTTGTTCCAACGGCAATTTATTTTGAGTGAGAGATTCTAAGGAAGATTTGATCTCAGCCTTAGATTGGAATTGTGAAAAATAGAATCAGATACAAACATTGTCATGAAACAGGAAAGTGATCACAATCCGATTTATTTTACCTTGTAGATTTCAACAGCTTCATCGACCGGCATGAAGCTGTGAGACTTGTGTTCCCGCCCAGCTGAACAAATCACACAGATCAGTTTCTTGTCCGTTTCACAAAACAGCTTCAGTTGCTCCTGATGTTTCTCGCAGTGAAGTTTACTTTCCTTCTCTTTGAGATTCAGGTTCAGTGTTCGAGCTTTCTCAGCCAGACTCGCCAAGGCCCGACTAACCCTGAGGGTGCGCTCTGCAAATACCTCTACATTCCGGACAGGAGTTCCTATCTTCATGTTCCCATAACTGCGTGATACAGGAGCGGCAGGAGTTGTGGCCGCAGTCTGGTGACACCGGATCGGTGAATAAGTCTAAACAGATGGGACAAATTAGATCTTCCCTTAAACTCTCAAGCTGTTGTTTTGAAGCCATGTTGATTCGAGACAGGGGGGATTCCGGGGCTACCTGAAGATGGTTGGTCTTAAAACTGAAGGGATAAAAAATCGTCTTGAGACTTAGCCCTAACATGGACCAAAGAACTGAATTCAAGTCTTGAGGCGATACATGCTGGGATGCATCACCTTACAGTCCTGACTGAAGACGATTGCAAATATCTCAGTCATGCCAATACTACATTTCACCCATTATTAATCAATAACCAATACATACGAGGGAACCGATAAGAATGAACGTTCCAACAAACCAATCAGTTTCAGATGTAAGAAAGAACTGCAGATGGCGGATAAAATCGAAGGTAGACACAAAATGATGGAGAAATTTAGCGGGTGAGGCAGCATCTATGGAGACAAGGAATGGGTGGCGTTTTGACTCGAGATCCTTCTATGGGTCTCGTCCCGAAACGTCACCCATTCCTTCTCTCCATAGATGCTGCGTCACCCGCTGAGTTACTCCAGCATTTTGTGGCTACCTTCAATCAGTTTCAAGATTGCTTTAGTTCCTTTGGTGCTCGATCAATATCGTACGTTGAGCTGCTGGTCAGTGAGGTTCACGAACATAGAAATGTGTTGCATCTCCGCACGGCTCCCCACGGCTTCAAGACTCAACGATAGATTCACTATTTTCACGTAATTAACAAATCTGCCTTGCATTCTCGGCATTCAGCTTACCGCTCCTTTAGTAATTTCCAAATCAACCGCCCCTCTTTTTCTGCACCACCACATGGTCACGTTTACCGGGGTTTTATTTTGCCAGACGGCTCTTGCACCTTTCAAACCGAGTCAGTGGACTTTAGGACCCGGGGAAGCCCGGAGATCAGTCCCCGCCGCCCGCGGCGATCGTTTCAATCTTTATATTTTCACCAAAGTAATTTCTGTTCCTTTGCCGGACGCGGTTAACGTGTTAAAATGAACGGATCGACAGACAGACAGCTCTGATTTCAGTTGCTGTTTATTTCACTCTTCCCACATTTACATTCCCTCTGGTTTTATTTCCGCGCTCACTGGGGTTTGTTTCACGACGCGGAATATGTGGATTAAATGGGAGCCGTTCGTTCAGCGCCGACCTGTTGTCCACCGGGTTTCTGCCCCAGAGTACCTGAGCCCCACTCCTGACGCCGGTCCCGGGACCCGACCCTCTTGCACAACAGCAGCGGAAACCGGAGCAGATTCTCATCTCATCTCAAGGTTAAAGTTTCTCCATGAATTTATTCCCAGTGAAGGTGTGGAGATGGGACTTGTTGTCCGCGTCGGTAAATGAACTGTCCGGGACTCGTAACTGAGATAAACGCCCACCCTTCCGGGGATGCGACGGGCGTGGAGACGGGATTGAGTGGAGGTGAGTGCATTAAACACGTCATCCCATCGCCTGATGCTCCAGACTCCAGTCTCCGGGGTCAGTGTGCCTGGTCTCTTCCTCTCCACAGACTCTGCTGCGACTCCCAGACCCCAGCCCCGACTCCCCGCCACCTCCACCTCCCAGTAATGTCTCCCCGATGTGAATCCCTCCGATCCCAGCACACACCTCCCACCTTTTGGGTTTGGTTTTCTTAGTTGATTGCTTATTCCGGAGATATAGCACAAGTACTTTGTGTTTTAATTGTAATTTAACATCTAGCCGAGCAAGTGACTGCTGTGAACAGAGCAGCTGACAACTAGGGAAAGTCCATGTGACAGCTTGAAAAGACAGCCGGCAGGGGGGGGGGGGGGGGGGGGGGGGGGTTGGGGGAGTGAGTCGCTGGAGACGTCGGACGCATGGAGCAAGGGCCGGTAGGTGGGAGACCTGTAGTAATGCCTCCAACACCTTCAAGGTTGGCTGCAGGAAGTGCCCAGGGACCCTAAAGATGTCCGGGCAATGAGATGGATGTCAGTTCACGGGCCAATCTGGTTGAAGGTGACAGAGGAAGGCACTGCAGGAGCCTGGGATTTGCCTGGATTGGGAACTGCTCCAGTAAACAGCGCGTGCGGGCGGACCAGACTTTGGAAATGGCGCTAAAACATGGCGGCGGCTGCATGAGTAAATATGCAAAAATAATTTCACTGTACAGTTGCACATGTGACATATAAAGTACCATTGAGTGGGTGTAGGGCACAGATTTACATTGCTGGTAACATCAGTGCATTGTTATGATAATAACAGTTAACCCAATGGCATGAATATTTGACGGTACTGGGCCTGTACTCGCTGGAGTTTAGAGGGATAAGGGGGGACCTCATTAAAACTTCCCGAATAGTGAACGGCGTGGATAGAATGGGTGTGGAAAGGATGTTTCCACGTGGGAGAGACTCAGAAGTCTCAGATTTAAAGGGCGTTTCTTTAGGAAGTAGATGAGGAGGAATTTATTTAGTTAAATCTGTGGACATTTTTACCACAGAAGGCTCTAGAGGCCAAGTCAATGGACATTTTTTAAGGCAGAGATAGAGATCCTTGATTAGGATGGATGTCAGGGGTTATGGGGAAAAGGCAGAAGAATGGGGTTCGCAGGGAGAGATACTGTAGAGCAGCCATGATTGAATGATGGAGTAGACCTGATGGGCCGAATGGCCTAATTCTCCCCTATCCCCTACGACCTTATGAACTTTTGATACCCAGTGAATTAATTGATTGGATTGAAGTTGCTTCACTGCTGCCCTGGGATTTGAATTCATGTGTGAAGTTTATGAAGTGTGAATGTGTACAGGATGTGTGGTTCCCTCATGAAGTGAGTTTAGGTTGTGTTGTGTTCATGGACCTGACATCGCCCACTGACAATTTGACAGTCATGTTTCCATGCAGGTTTGTTTTGGGACTAGGATAAATATTTAATTTAATCTAACAAAAAAAAGCTTTTCACTGCACTCGTGAAAATAATAAACTAATCTCAACTAATTGTACTTATCTCCATTATGTTTTGTCTGCTTTGCATTTCATTGGTGCACACAGATCTCTAATATGTATGTAGCTATGGATGAATTTGTCTCAATGTTACCTCGCTTAATGATGCCAAACATTTTTCTCAAAGGTACGTTCAACAAAAACGGGTGATCGAATTTTTCAACCGGCATTCTGCTACCGACAATGTATGTGCCCCACATCCAACCCTGCGAATATTAGATAGTTAGTTTTAATATTAACGTCAACACCTTTGTGAATTATTCCACTACATCGTGCAGGGTTTCAATAAAGAATACATCCTACCTTCACTTCCGACCAGCTTCTTCCTGAAATAAATACAACACAAAATCTCAATTGATTGAGACAACCTTCCACATCCCAACAGCAGAATCCCCCCCACTCCCCACCCCTCAACCCCCCTCCTCCCACCTTTTAGTTTAGTTTAGAGATACAGTGCGGAAACAGGCCCTTCGGCCCACCAGGTCCGCGCCTACCAGCGAGCCCCTCACACTTTAACACTATCCTACACCCACGAGAGACAATTTTCATATTTACCAAGCCAATTAACCCACAAACCTGTACTTCTTCTTTGGAGTGTGGGAGGAAACTGAAGATCTCGGAAAAAACCCACACAGGTCACGGGGAGAACGTACAAACTCCGTACAGACAGCACCCATAGTCGGGATCGAACCCGGGTCTCCGATGCTGCATTCGCAGCAACTCTACCACTGCGTCACCGTGACCGACCTCTCCAAATCGTTTGACAGTCTGCCGAAAATCCCCAACTATTAGGGAAGAAGAAAGTTCAGTAAAGATGTAGAACCACGGGAGAAAGTGCAAAGTAGAAGAGCACTGTGGTATATGAAAGGATGCAAATAAAGGAGAATACTGCAAATACTGAACTCATTTACCGTATTAAATGAAATGCATGATTTGATGGTGAATCTTACATTGGAAAGACATGTCTTAAGACGCTTATCGGGAAATCATATCTGTTTGTGACAAGACCAAAACTCAAAGCCACAATCAAATCTTAGAGGACTTTCAGTGGAGAGGACATGGAACGTTTTAGTAAACAGGCTGTGACTGTGCATTATCATTGACCTAAAGTGATATGTGACCTCTCACCTGGAGTAATGTCACACCATTTACTTGACCCAGTTGTTTCTGTAAAATTGGGAGTTCCTGCTGCATAAGATTCAAACACACTTGAATCTCTTGAATATTTTTCTCCATTGTATTTAGAATCATCTCTTTCTCATCGCTGAGATATTTAAGTAGGCGTTGTTCTCTATGGAAGAGAATCTGGTGCAGTTCAGCAAACAGGGACCTGATGTGGGACTGCAGATACTGTGACTGTTCCTGGCAAAGGAAAGACAGATATTATTACAATGCAATACGGATAATAAATCTGTTCTAGATTTCGACTCTATTCAAAAACCAAAATAAATAAACTTTTCCCCAATGTCTCACCCATTTGTGATAAATGTAAGTCTCAAGAAGCTACCATAGCGCACTCTTTTGTTTTTTGTATAAAAATCCAAAAATTCTGCAACGAAATATTTGAAATCTTCACAAAATTATTTAAAATAAAACTTGTATCAAAAGCAGAATGGATTATTTTTGGAATAACGGAAGGTAACCCCGAACTAAACGTGTTTCAAAAGAACCTACTTAATTACGGGCTAATAATGGGAAAAAAGCTTATACTCAAATTCTGGAAAAATGCTCCTATACCAACAATAAAAATGTGGATGTCAAACATGTTCGAAACATTACACCTGGAAGAGATGAGACTCCTCCTAGCAGGCAAAGCAGACCACTTCCAAAAGACGTGGTCTGCATTTATGGAACTACTACAAGCATAAGGTGCAATAGTAATTTAAAAAATAAATGGTGCCAGGATCTGGTAACGGGGGGGGGGGGTAAAAAATACGGTTGGTATACTCTTGTTTGCGGAGTTTTGTGTTATAATAGAGCGATTGTTTCTCTTTTTCCCCCCCTTTCTTTTCTAGGGTCTATTTCCCTTCTCTAACTTCTTTTCTAAGGGGCTTTCTTTTCCCAACACTTTCCTGCACCTTCATGACTCTTTTTTCCTTTCCTTCTTTTATTTCTATCTTTCTTAAAGCTCAAAAAATGAAGTGGTACAACAAATGTAATAAGATATATGTGATGTGTATTACTGTACTTTACTGTACTTCTAATAAAAATATTAAAAAATAAAAATAAAAAGATTTCGACTCTGGAAGGAGGAGACCTTACCAGAACTCCACAAACCTTCTCCTTCTGTTGCTGTTCCATTTGTTCCAACGGCAATTTATTTTGAGTGAGAGATTCTAAGGAAGATTTGATCTCAGCCTTAGATTGGAATTGTGAAAAATAGAATCAGATACAAACATTGTCATGAAACAGGGAAGTGATCACAATCCGATTTATTTTACCTTGTAGATTTCAACAGCTTCATCGACCGGCATGAAGCTGTGAGACTTGTGTTCCCGCCCAGCTGAACAAATCACACAGATCAGTTTCTTGTCCGTTTCACAAAACAGCTTCAGTTGCTCCTGATGTTTCTCGCAGTGAAGTTTACTTTCCTTCTCTTTGAGATTCAGGTTCAGTGTTCGAGCTTTCTCAGCCAGACTCGCCAAGGCCCGACTAACCCTGAGGGTGCGCTCTGCAAATACCTCTCTACATTCCGGACAGGAGTTCCTATCTTCATGTTCCCATAACTGCGTGATACAGGAGCGGCAGGAGTTGTGGCCGCAGTCTGGTGACACCGGATCGGTGAATAAGTCTAAACAGATGGGACAAATTAGATCTTCCCTTAAACTCTCAAGCTGTTGTTTTGAAGCCATGTTGATTCGAGACAGGGGGGATTCCGGGGCTACCTGAAGATGGTTGGTCTTAAAACTGAAGGGATAAAAAATCGTCTTGAGACTTAGCCCTAACATGGACCAAAGAACTGAATTCAAGTCTTGAGGCGATACATGCTGGGATGCATCACCTTACAGTCCTGACTGAAGACGATTGCAAATATCTCAGTCATGCCAATACTACATTTCACCCATTATTAATCAATAACCAATACATACGAGGGAACCGATAAGAATGAACGTTCCAACAAACCAATCAGTTTCAGATGTAAGAAAGAACTGCAGATGGCGGATAAAATCGAAGGTAGACACAAAATGATGGAGACATTTAGCGGGTGAGGCAGCATCTATGGAGACAAGGAATGGGTGGCGTTTTGACTCGAGATCCTTCTATGGGTCTCGTCCCGAAACGTCACCCATTCCTTCTCTCCATAGATGCTGCGTCACCCGCTGAGTTACTCCAGCATTTTGTGTCTACCTTCAATCAGTTTCAAGATTGCTTTAGTTCCTTTGGTGCTCGATCAATATCGTACGTTGAGCTGCTGGTCAGTGAGGTTCACGAACATAGAAATGTGTTACATCTTCGCACGGCTCCCCACGGCTTCAAGACTCAACGATAGATTCACTATTTTCACGTAATTAACAAATCTGCCTTGCATTCTCGGCATTCAGCTTACCGCTCCTTTAGTAATTTCCAAATCAACCGCCCCTCTTTTTCTGCACCACCACATGGTCACGTTTACCGGGGTTTTATTTTGCCAGACGGCTCTTGCACCTTTCAAACCGAGTCAGTGGACTTTAGGACCCGGGGAAGCCCGGAGATCAGTCCCCGCCGCCCGCGGCGATCGTTTCAATCTTTATATTTTCACCAAAGTAATTTCTGTTCCTTTGCCGGACGCGGTTAACGTGTTAAAATGAACGGATCGACAGACAGACAGCTCTGATTTCAGTTGCTGTTTATTTCACTCTTCCCACATTTACATTCCCTCTGGTTTTATTTCCGCGCTCACTGGGGTTTGTTTCACGACGCGGAATATGTGGATTAAATGGGAGCCGTTCGTTCAGCGCCGACCTGTTGTCCACCGGGGTTCTGCCCCAGAGTACCTGAGCCCCACTCCTGACGCCGGTCCCGGGACCCGACCCTCTTGCACAACAGCAGCGGAAACCGGAGCAGATTCTCATCTCATCTCAAGGTTAAAGTTTCTCCATGAATTTATTCCCAGTGAAGGTGTGGAGATGGGACTTGGTGTCCGCGTCGGTAAATGAACTGTCCGGGACTCGTAACTGAGATAAACGCCCACCCTTCCGGGGATGCGACGGGCGTGGAGACGGGATTGAGTGGAGGTGAGTGCATTAAACACATCATCCCATCGCCTGATGCTCCAGACTCCAGTCTCCGGGGTCAGTGTGCCTGGTCTCTTCCTCTCCACAGACTCTGCTGCGACTCCCAGACCCCAGCCCCGACTCCCCGCCACCTCCACCTCCCAGTAATGTCTCCCCGATGTGAATCCCTCCGATCCCAGCACACACCTCCCACCTTTTGGGTTTTGTTTTCTTAGTTGATTGCTTATTCCGGAGATATAGCACAAGTACTTTGTGTTTTAATTGTAATTTAACATCTAGCCGAGCAAGTGACTGCTGTGAACAGAGCAGCTGACAACTAGGGAAAGTCCATGTGACAGCTTGAAAAGACAGCCGGCAGGAGGAAATGGACACCACTGGAGCTGTTATGGGTTAGCACCTCATTGTAGCAGTGGTGTAGTTTAGGGTTCGGGTTAGGGAATGTTAGGGACCCTAATTAAAGTGTCCATTATTCATATCACTCTTTGTATCGAACTAACACAGAGCGATCTTTAATGTAACTGAACAAATAAATGATATCAACATGACCTTGTGGAATACCACAGGACATTTCACACAACGCTCTGGTCAATAAATACAGGTGATCGAATTTTGCAACTTCCGGTGCCCCATCTGCCACTGCCAACGTGTGTTCCTCATCACTAACCCTGTAAATATAAGCAGCTGGGTTACAAAATGAACTACAGCGAACTTCTGAGTTACTTTATAAAATTATGTATGGTTTCAGATAAGAACACCTCCTCTTCCAACTAATTTCCTCCTGAAATCAAACAAACACAATGTTTTATTGATTTACACTGACCATACACAACCGAACAGTATTTTCTATTAACTGTTGCAAGCTGCTGGAACTTCTCCACTAACACTGGCATTTTACACGTTTACACTGGAATTTAGTAGATGAGAGGATATCTTATTGAAACCTATAATATTATTAAGAGTTTAGACACGCCAGAGGCAGGAAACATGTTCCCGATGTTGGGGGAGTCCAGAACCAGGGTCCATAGTTTAAGAATAAGGGGTAAGCCATTTAGAACGGAGATGAGGAAACACTTTTTCACACAGAGAGTTGTGGGTCTGTGGAATTCTGTGCCTCAGAAGGCGGTGGAGGCCGTTTCGCTGGAAACTTTCAAGAGAGAGCTGGATAGGGCTCTTAAACATAGCGGAGTCAGGGGATATGGGGAGAAGGCAGGAACGGGGTACTGATTCGGGATGATCAGCCATGCTCACAGTCAATGGCGGTGCTGGCTTGAAGGGTCGCATGGACTACTCCTGCACCTATTGTCTATTGTCTATTATGGTTGAGTCTTGAAGCCGTGGGGAGCCGGGCGAAGATGTAACAGATTTCTATATTCACAGAATATACCCGGTTCTCCCGGCAGACCCATTGTCTCTGCGTGTTCGTGCCCCACCGAACTCATCTCCACATACCTTGACTCCATCCTATCCCCCTTGGTCAAATCCCTCCCCACCTATGTTCTCGACACCTCAGACACTCTCCGCCGCCTCCACGCATTCCACTCTCTGGGCCCTCACCCCCTCATCTTCACCATGGATGTCCGGTCACTCTACACCTCCATCCCCCACCAGGATGGCCTCGGAGCCCTCCGGTTCTTCCTCGACCAGAGGAGCAACCTATACCCAGCCACTGACACTCTCCTCCGCTTAGCGGAGTTGGTCCTCACCCTCAACAACTTTACATTTGACTCCTCCCATTTCCTCCAAACACAAGGCGTAGCTATGGGCACACGCATGGGCCCCAGCTACGCCTGCCTCTTTGTCGGGTACGTTGAACAATCCTTGTTCGAGACGTACCAGGGCCCCATCCCCGACCTCTACCTCCGTTACATTGACGACTGCTTTGGGGCCACCTCCTGCACCTACACACAACTGACTGACTTCATCCACTTCACCACCAACTTCCATCCGGCACTCCAATACACCTGGACGATTTCCGACACTTCCCTACCATTCCTTGACCTCACCATCTCCATCGCAGGGGACAGACTCCTGACCGACATATATTACAAACCCACTGACTCACATGGCTATCTGGACTACACGTCTTCCCACCCTACCCCCTGTAAAGACTCCATCCCCTACTCCCAATTCCTCCGCCTACGCCGCATCTGTTCCCAGGATGAGACATTCCACACCAGGGCATCGGAAATGTCCTCGTTCTTCAGGGAACGGGGATTCCCCTCCGCCACCATAGATGAGGCTCACACCAGGGTCTCATCCATACCCCGTAACACTGCTCTCTCTCCCCATCCCCGCACTCGCAACAAGGGCAGAGTCCCTCTGGTCCTCACTTTTCACCCCACTAGCCGCCAAATACAACACATAATCCTCCGCCATTTCCGCCACCTCCAACGTGACCCCACCACTCGCCACATCTTCCCATCTCCCCCCATGTCTGCCTTCAGCAAAGACCGCTCCCTCCGCAACTCCCTCGTCAATTCTTCCCTTCCCTCCCGCACCACCCCCTCCCCGGGCACTTTCCGTTGCAACCGCAAGAAATGCAACACCTGTCCCTTCACCTCCCCCCTCGACTCCATTCAAGGACCCAAGCAGTCGTTCCAGGTGCGACAAAGGTTCACCTGTATCTCCTCCAACCTCATCTACTGCATCCGCTGCTCTAGATGTCAGCTGATTTACATCGGTGAGACCAAGCGTAGGTTGGGCGATCGTTTCGCCGAACACCTCCGCTCAGTCCGCAATAACCTACCTGAACTCCCGGTGGCTCAGCACTTCAACTCCCCCTCCCATTCCCAATCCGACCTCTCTGTCCTGGGTCTCCTCCATTGCCAGAGTGAGCAACAGCGGAAATTGGAGGAACAGCACCTCATATTCCGTCTGGGGACCTTGCGTCCGTATGGCATTAACATTGAATTCTCCCAATTTTGCTAGCCCTTGCTGTCTCCTCCCCTTCCTTCACCCTCTAGCTGTCTCCTCCCACCCTCCCATCCGCCCGCCCTCGGGCTCCTCCCCCTCCTCCCCTTTTTCTTCTTTCTCCCACCCCCCATCAGTCTGAAGAAGGGTTTCGGCCCGAAACGTCGCCTATTTCCTTCGCTCCATAGATGCTGCTGCACCCGCTGAGTTTCCCCAGCAATTTTGTGTACCTTCTATATTCACAAACTTCACTGACCAGCAGCGCAACGCACGATATTGATCGAGAACCAAAGGAACTAAAGCAATCCTGAAACTGGTTGAGTGACGTTTTGGGACGTCATTAGAAGATGCTGGATAAAATCGAATGTAGACACAAAATACTGGAGTAAGTCTTAGAAGGGTCCCGACCGAAAACGTCATCCGTTCCTTCTCTCCATAGATGCTGCCTCACCCGCTGAGTTACTCCAGCATTTTGTGCCCAGCTTCAATTTTGTCCAACATCTGCAGTTCTTTCTTACATCTGAAACTGATTGGTTTGTTGGAACGTTCATTCTTATCGGTTCCCTCGCATGTATTAATTATTGATTAATAATGGGTGAAATGTAGTGTTGACTTGACTGAGATATTTACAAACGTCTTCAGTCAGTTCTATCAGGTGATGCATCCCAGCATATATCGCCTCAGGATTTGAATTCAATTCTTTGGTCCATGGTAGAGCCAAGTCCACCCCACCCCCACCCCACCCACGTCACACTAGCTTCTCGTTTTCACCGTACAAACAGCTAACAATAGCTTGTTTCCTTTTAGCATCGGTACTTTGTTTGCATATCTTTTATTCATTGTTCTTTATTTCTCCACATCATTCGTCTATATCTCTCCTTTCCCTTATCCCTAAACAGTCTGAAGAAGGATCTCAACCTGAAACCTCGCCCATTCTTCTCTCCAGAGATGCTGCCTGACCCGCTG
>NC_045971.1:50446652-50456373 GCF_010909765.2 Amblyraja radiata
CTCCAGAGTGCACAAGCCCAGCTGCTCCATTCTCTCAGCATATGACAGTCCCGCCATTCCGGGAATTAACCGTATAAACCTACGCTGCACTCCCTCAATAGCAAGAATGTCTTTCCTCAAATTAGGGGACCAAAATTGCACACAATACTCCAGGTGTGGTCTCACTAGGGCCCTGTACAACTGCCGTAGGACCTCTTTGCTCCTATACTCAACTACTTGTGACCTTAACAATTAATAATTTTGGGGGTCAAATGTGGGGCAGAAACCCCATTCGCAACAGATTGACACGAAACAAGTTACATTTAACCACCAAATTATAAATTGCAAAGCCACAAGGAACTTGGAAATAGAATTGGTCAAAAAAAAGGCATGGAGATTTAACAGAATTAGGGTATGGCAATGCAATAATGTTTAACTGTATCTCCACCACCTCGATCAACTCAGACTTGGAGTTAACTACTACTCTTTTCACAGATACTGCCTGGCCTGCAGATTTTTTGTATCATTGTTTGCTTTTCTTTCAGATTTGTGACACCCACAGTATTTCTTCGATTTTTATAGCCCCCTACAATAAATCATTAATACGAAAAATCTGAAGGGAATATGAAGTGTGCGCAGATTCAGATTGGGACGGGCAGATCTTCCTGTAGCCTTCCTGGAGCTATGCAATCGAAATGTGGTAGCCTACACCCTGCCTGGAATGCTAAGCAATTGAATGTGCTTGCCTGCACCCTGCCTGGAATGGAATTTCAAGGAATAGTCATGAGTGAGCTGCCAGCCAACCGGCCCTGAGTGACTGAGCTGCCAACCCACCAGCCCTGAGTGACTGAGCTGCCAGCCAACCGGCCCTGAGTGACTGAGTTGCCAGCCACCAGCCCTGAGTGACTGAGCTGCCAACCCACCAGCCCTGAGTGACTGAGCTGCCAACCCACCAGCCCTGAGTGACTGAGCTGCCAACCCACCGGCCATGAGTGGCTGAGCTGCCAACCCACCAGGCATGAGTGACTGAGCTGCCAACCCACCGGCCCTGAGTGACTGAGCTGCCAGCCCACCAGGCATGAGTGACTGATCTGCCAGCCAACCAGGCCTGTGACTGAGCTGTCAGTCCAAGAATCCATTCGGTTAACAATGTCCATACTAGCCCTCTGTAAACCAGTCCTTTCGGCCCACTACACCCATACTAGCGCTCCAGGAAGCTCCCCCCCACTGACCACTAATATTGGAATTGGGGGAGACGTGGAATATTGTGCTGGGGGTCCAGCCCTCCCGTGTGAACATGGGAACCAACGGGTCCCACTTGGTCTATTGCCTTTTATGTGCTGAAGAGAAATCTGAAGGGGATTAGCCCCCAAAACAAGCATAAGCTAAAGATGGCTGCAATACAGGCCTGGCAGAGCATCACCAGGTCCTCATTCAGACTGTCTCCATGGAGGTGAAAGTCGTGGTTCCCCCAGGTCCGCATTTGGTGGCCACCAATCCCATAGAAATGAAAGCAGCGAATCTCCTTGTCGCCCCCCGCACTTGAGGTAGACGGTGACTCTACACGCCTGCAACTTCTTCCCTATTGAGGACAGTACATACGTATTTTAAATATTTAACTACCACAAATAAGTAGACTATTCCTTCACTGTTTTGAACTCCCTAACTGATTATAAAATGACCTAAGATTTATAAAGCAAAACACAAAGTGATGGAGTAAGACAGCGGGCCAGGCAACAGGTTGAGGTAAGAAGGAAGGGCAGATGCTGGTTTACACAGAAGATAGACTTTAAGTGCCTGTGTAACTCAGCGGGTCAGGCAGCGTTTCTGGAGAATATGCACAGATCATTTTTCGGGTCGCGACCCGACTTCTACATTTTAACAATGACATAATCACTGATACCAATAAGCGACTTTATTTACTTGGTCTTGTAGAGAGATGGATAAGGGAGAAGTTCTGGTTGTGTATCTGGCAAGTGGGTTGCGGGGGGGGGGGGGGGGGGTGGGGGGGGGGGGTGGGGGAGGGATGCAAGCAAAGCTGCATTTTCACCCAGGTTCGCCTTCAGACTGTATGTCCCCATGTAAGTAGAGGTCATGTTTCCCCCAGGTCCGCATTCAGGGCCACCACTCGCAATGAATTGAAGGCAGCGATTATACTTGCCCGCCCTCCCTCTCCGCGTTCCAGGTAAAAGGTGATTCCACTTCTCTGCAAGTTCTTCCATTTCGAGTACTGCACAAACCTTCTTCCTCTAGAAATTAAATATTCTCGCTTTAAAGTAGAGATCCCGTTGCCTTTTGAACGACATTGTCACCTCTGCCTTCACCGGCATTTTTTTTACTCCAAAGCAAAGCAATCGCTATGTAAAAGGGATGGGGGGGGGGGGGGGGGGAGACCTTTCTGGCATTCTTCCTTTTTTGTTGTTAATTACTTTCATTCCAGCAATGTCTTCTTTGGGTGGGGTGGGGGTGCTGGTGGTGGTGGTGGGGGAGGGGGGATGGGGGTGAGAAAAGACCAGAAGACCAGGATCAATGAAATGACCTGTCTGGCAGGTCCAATTGTTGGCTCGGGAAGGTGTGATCTCAAGAGACAAACAATGTGGAGAACTGTGGAACTGGTTCCACGAGAAAGACGGAGCAGGGAGTGAAATTTGTGTAAACAATATTGAATGTACGTATAGCCACCGAGAATGTCGGACACATGTCGTGCACGGTTTCGGTATTGGACATATATTTTTCCTTGATTAAAGTTTATTTGAGGTTTTTTTTAACCATTGAATTCTCTAACTGTAAATAACTTTTACTAACACTTCCCCCTTTCCCTCCCCCCTTCCTTGTCATGTTTCCAGTTCCTCGGCTCTCCACATTATTTGTTTATAGTTCAGGCCTTCCCAATCCAACAATGGACCTTCCAGACGCCAATCATTAATGGCTGGTCCCAATCAAAGATCTTAGAGCAGAGCAAGATGGGCTACTCCTGCGAAATACAATGGGATGACGTGTAGTAGCTACGGAGGGGATCCTGGGCATTTCCCCCCGCCCATTTTAGTAACCGGAGCCTACCTGACCCGACCCGACTCGCAGTGTAATCAATGTTGCGGGGCAACAGTTTGTGTGTGTGATATAGGGTTGGATTCATAATTCTATCAGTTCATACTTCTTGTCAAGAATAAAATTTGACTCTGGTAATTGTCTTTTTTAATGTTTTTTAAATCATTTCTTTTTAAATGGCTCACAAGCAGTGTTTGAGTTAATTTTGTAGTAACCGGAACCGACCCGACTCGCAGGGTAATTGACATTGCGGGGGAAGTTTTTGTGTGTGATATAGGGTTAGATTCATAATTCTGTTAGTTCAGAATTCTGTTAATTCTTGTTAAAGAATAAAATGTTTATAAACACACATACATGAATGTGATATAAATGTATATAATCATATAACACACACAATTATACTTCTTCTGATCCAATGATGAACTTTATTTCAGACTAGACAAGGGACATTAAATAAGAAACATTGTAAACTTCCCCGCAACTTCACACACACTAGGCCTTATCCCCCCCCCCCCCCCCACCCCGGCACTCCCTCGCCTGTACCCACACTACAATGTCTCCCCCCTCCTATGCACCTCTCCCCGCTGCCCCACACTCCCTCTCCCCGCTGCCCAGGGCCCCACACTCCCTCTCCCTCTCCCCAGGCCCCACACTCCCTCTCCCCGGGCCCCACACTCCCTCTCCCCGCTGCCCCGGGCCCCACACTCCCTCTCCCTCTCCCCGGGCCCCACACTCCCTCTCCCCGGGCCCCACACTCCCTCTCCCCGCTGCGGAAACAAAGATCCGATCTTTGGCCGGAAGCAAGATGGCGGAACAAGATGGCGGGGGCTGGTTGCTAAAATGAATCCTATAATCACCCATGAATCCGCCCATGAGCGAACTACACGTTTGCGTGACAGTAACCCATCTTGTTCTGCTCTAAGGTCTTTGGTCCTAATTGATCCTGGTCTTTTCTCACCTCCAGTTCTTCACCCTCTCCCCCCCCCCCCCCATCACCACCACCCCCACCCGCAACATTCAGTTTGAAGAAAGGCCCCGGTCGGAAAAGCCCCGCAGCTTTTTTCTTCGGAGAAGCCGCCTGACCCACGGTGTTACTCCAACATTTTGTGTCTTATCTTTTGTATAAACCAGCATCTGCAGTCCGGGGGGGATTGGGAGCAACAACTAGAGCGGAGCTTTGGGATACAGAGGAGACACATGCGAGGGTCCTCATCTATGACAGAAGAGGTGAACCGCTGTTCCGTAAAGATCCCGAGACATCTCGGATGACGCTCTGCAAATTGGAGAAACAGCACCTCATTTTCGCCTGGACAACTTACAACCTAACGGTATGAACATTGATTTTCTCTAACTTAAAACTTGCATCCCCCTCTTTCCGTTTCCACCCGAATGATCTGCGTTGGAATGGTCAGACTCATCATGCAACAGTGAAAGCAACAGGTGTCCTAAACTTCTGTGAAGGAGAAGCTATATTTCACCCCCGTTAGACCTCATTTGGACTACGCAGTTGCAGCTTGGGACCCATACACAGATAACAACATTTCATCCATCGAACGTGTCCAAAGATTTGTTACTAACATCTAGGAGAGAGAAGCGAGTGTCACCAAACTTCTGAATTCTCTGGGGTGGAACCCTCTCCAAGACAGACGTGAAGCTCACCGTTTGACCTGTTTTTACAAAATGTTAAATGGTCAGCTCGACATAGATTACAAGACCTACACCAAACTCAAACCAATTAGGAGCAGACGAGGGCATTCGATCAAATTTATGATCCCAGCTACAAAGACAGATGTGTACAGCAATTCGTTCTTCCCCCGCACAATTAAAGCATGGAATAATCTCCACCCAACTATAGTTACCCAACCAGATGCAACTAAATTTAAAGTAGCACTTTCTTCCCAATAACCCTTTCTGGCTTAATCCCTCCCTTCACCACCTCCAGTTTAAATTCCATTTGGAATATTTTGGAGGACCAAGTAACCAAGAACCAAGAACCTCTTGCTAATTTCAGCCTTTGTATTCGTTCATTATCACCGCGTCCCCAGTCCATCGTGGGCTCCACCTTTCCTGAATCGTCGATGCAGGCTCTGCTTGTTCTGCACCTTCCCTTGCCTCTAGTTTCCCATTCCCCGACTCTCAGTCGGATGAAGGGTCACGACCCGAAATGTCACCTATTCCATTTCAACAGAGAAGCTGCCTGACCCGCTGAGTTACTCCAGCATGTTGTGTCTATTTTCGGTGTCAAACCAACATCTGCAGTTGCTTCTTACACATTGAACACAGAGGAAGAGGACTGGTCCTTTTACCGCCTTCCCTCACAGTAGAAAATGTTGATTCAGCTGTGGGGGAAACGTTCATGGTAAATTCCATAGTGTGTTGTGTCATTTCTTTTTTATTTTGTATGGATGTATGGAAACACAATTTATTTTATGTACAGCACTAGTTTCAACGAGAGTTGATTTAAATGAGCCATATAAATAAATAAAAAACGTACTTACTTACATTTTATCTGCAGTTATTTGCTTCTATTAATAATATGCAGTTCCTTGTTATTATAGGATGAGACCAGTTGCACAGTCTGTGACCTTGTGTTACTGGTCGCGTTAAGGGCCTTGGTTCTGTGTGTCCTGGTGGGGTGTCGAGGCACGGAGCGGGCAGGAGCGATGGATTGGATTCGCAGCAACATCCCCCTCCTCTATCCGACGAGAGTTCTGCAACACCCTCTCTCGCTGTGATTCCGCCCGCTTTTGCGAATCTTTCATCCATTTGTTCTATGTACCGTCTATATCTCTCGTTTCCCTTCCTCCTGATTCTCAGTCTGAAGTCGGGTCTCGACCCGAAACGTCTCCAGAGATGTTGCCTGACCAGCTGAGTTACTCCAGCATTTTGTATCCAGCTTCGGTGAATGAAACGTCGGCGGTGGAGCAGTGCCACACCGAGGCGATGCTCAGTAACTGCAGGTACACAAAAATGCTGGAGAAACTCAGCGGGTGCAGCAGCATCTATGGAGCGAAGGAAATAGGCGACGATTCGGGCCGAAACCCTTCCTCAGTAGCTGCAAGTCGGCAGCAATTCTGCAATGTCTGCTTCCTTTTAAGGAAGAAATGCAAATGAAGTGAGCAGCAAGGAAAAGCGGGAAATGTGATAAAGATCAGATGTGAAAACATAAATGAAAAGCGAAAACATCTCATTTGTTCTGTTTTCGGCAATGAAGTGCAGTAGTATCTGTTCTTATCAGTGGTAAAGAGTGTTAAAAGAGAGCGTCTGTTCGTGTTAGAACAGGGAAAGGGGCTATCTGTTCTTGTTAGAACAGTCCTGGCGGTCCATTAAGGACAAGAGCTGCAGATTGCGATTTTAAAAAATCGTAGCAATGGCAGCTGCAATGGGAGCTAGAGGACAGGGTACCCGCAATACCCTCAGGATTAGTGTCAAGGATCTCAGCGAGGGGATGCCCTTCTGTAGAGATACGTTTGTAAAGAAGGTCTTGCTGGAGACCTGCAAGTTTGAGCCCAGGGATATCTACTGCCTCCAGGACTTCCCGGGTAACGGATACTTCGACGTTACATTTGTGCTTCCGACAGGACGGCAAAAACTGATGAAGGATTTCCAGGAGAAGGGGAATGAAGCTCCGCTGTCGTTGCTGAAAGTGCAGCCACTCTTCACCCTCCCAAACCAAAAAGAAAGGATGATCACAGTGCATATGTTCAACCCACATGTGCCCGTAGTGGATGTCCTCACCTTCCTTGCTCGCTACGTCGACGGAGCAGGGAACAGCGTGGACGTGAAGGACCTGCATGGGATTTGGACGAGCAAGAGGCAGGTCAATGTAAAGATGAGGGTGGACAAGGAAGGAACTCTCCTCCACCCTCCCTCGGTGTTCGCAATTGGAGGAAACCGAGGATATTTAAATTACGTGGGGCAGCCCAGAGTATGCAGAAAATGTAACACGCCTGGGCATGTGGTGGCCCAATGCACTGCAGTGGTCTGCAAAACCTGCAAAACGGAGGGCCACGAGACAAAGGACTGTCAGGCCAGCAAGAACTGCAACCTGTGTGGGGAGGGAGGCCACCTTTACAGGGCCTGCCCAAAAAGAGCCTGCACTTACGCACAGGCAACAAGAGGGGCGGCTTCCAGCACCCCCAGGGTAGGTGAGACACCCACTACCACTGCCAATTCCCCAGCAGAAAGGGGAAACAGGGAGGAGGACAGCCCAACCACCTCAACCACCTCGAACCCCCAAGTGCCAGGAGAACTCCAGCACCAAGCCCAGGAGGGAGAGTCGATGGAGGAGGGGGGAGAACAGATTTGGACGACGGTGACGTATGGAAAACACCAGAAGGGTCAGCACACGGAGCAGATGCCAGAAAGGGTTGGCAAACCCCCCCAAAAAAACCCAAAACGGTCTCTCTCCCTGACAGAAGGCAGCAACCTCTCCTCGTCAGAGGATGAGGCGAACGGGAAACCCCACAGGAAGAAAACCGGGGAGGAAAGGAGAAGGTGCAGGACGATTGTACACCTGCACCAGGAGACCGAGAGCAGAGCAGCGGTCGAGGGGCTCCAGCCCCAGGACATCGGGAGCTGAGCAGCGGTCGAGGGGCTCCAGCCCCAGGGCATCGGGAGCAGTGCAGCGGCCTAGGAGCCCCAGGGCATCGGGAGCAGTGCAGTGGCCGTTGGGCCCCAGCTCCGGGCAACCGGGAGCATTGTAGCGACCGATGGGCCCCAGCTCCGGGCAACCGGGAGCAGTGCAGCGGCCAATGGGCCTCAGCTCCGAGTTTCCGGGAGCAGTAAGCCTGTCACCGTGCCCCAGCCACGAGAGACGGGGGAAGCGGCGCACCCAGAAGGGGGTAAAACGAGCAGCCCCCCCCCCCTCCCCCCAACGACACATTGGGTTACGACACGGGAAACCCAACCCGTTGAGGATGCCGGGTACCTGAGCCCAGGAAAGGTGAGGCAATTTACCGAAGCGGTGGGCATGAGGGAACAGGAAAATGGCCAGTGACTCTAAAAGACAATGGAGCTCAAACTGGCATCTTTAAACGTGCGCAGTGTGAAGAGCACTGCGCGATGTGTTAATGCCTTACAGTACCTGGCCAAGGTCAAGGCAGATGTGACTTTTCTCCAGGAGTGCGGGTTGCCACACCTCTGCTGCTATCGGAGGTGGTCGTGATGGTGGCCCCACGGACTGTCGGTGTGGTCGGGGGGCAATGATTGTCGTGCTTCTGGACTGGGGATCTTGCTGCGGGGAGGGAACTTCGCCATCACTGAGGTCAGGGAGGTGGTTGCGGGGCGTCTCCTCGTGGTGGATGTTATGTACCGTGGTTCTCAGCTCCGGCTGATTAATGTGTATGCCCCACCCGTGCGGAGCGAGCGGCTGGCCGTTCTCCAGCAGCTCCCAGTGCCGTTGGCCACGTCCCGGCAGCTCGTTCTGGCCGGTGACTTCAACTGCATCATTGATGCGGCTGGATGATCCGGCAGTGCCGACAACAGACTGGTCAGCACGTCCAAGTTCCTGATGGAAACGGTAAAAGACGCAAAGCTGCACGAATCCTTCAGCGACCCTGCAGGCGGGTCCCAGCCGCGGTTCACCTGGTCGAGATCGGACGGTTCAGCCCGATCCCGGATAGACTTCGTCTTCACCACGAAGGCCGTCACGGTGAGACACACCGACCTCACGCCGGTGTTCTTCTCTGACCACTGCCTCCTTCAGGCTTCCTGTCACCTACAGGAGGACCGGAAGGCAGGCAGAGGGACGTGGAAGTTAAACGTGAAGCTGTTGACCCCAGAGAACGTTGAGGAGCTAAAGAGGGACTACGCACGTTGGAGAACGGTGAGGCCCCTCTTTGACTCCCCGACACTCTGGTGGGAAGCAACCAAGGAGAACATTAAGAGGTTCTTCATAGTCAAAGGGGTTCAGAGAGCAAGACAGAGTCAGAGGGAATTGTGCCAACTCCAGACAGATTTGCAACAACTGCTCCTTCTGCAGTCGAGGGGGGTGGATGTGAGGGAGGAACTTAGAGAGGTGAAGGACCGGCAAGCTCGGCTCTTTACCTCTGAATCCTCCAAGATCATCTTCCGATCCAGGGTCCGCCATGTGGAGCAGGATGTGACGTGCTCACGTTTCTTCTTCCATAAGGTTCACAGGGGGAGCTCTGTGATCAACAGCCTTAGGGAGGAGGACGGCTCGGTAGCATCCTCGCAGACAGACAGGCTGTGGGTCAGCAAATCTTTTTACACTGAATTGTATGACAGAAAGGCCACAGACAGCATCGCCTCCCTGAACTTCCTGTTCTCTATCACGGAGGTCTTGGAGGACAGCAAGCGGGAGAGTCTGGACCAACCACTGACCCTAGAGGAGCAGACTGTCTCCATCCGCTCCTTTGACTCGAGTAAAACTCCCGGAAGCGATGGCTTACCGGCCGAGTTGTATTCGGCTCTGTGGGACTGGGTGGGCCCGGACCTGCTGGAAGTGTACAACGACATGCTTCTAGCCGGCAGCATGTCAGACTCCATGAGGAAGGGCAGCATCACCCTAATCTACAAGCAGAAGGGGAGATGAAGGATATAAATAATTGGAGACCCATAACATTGTTGAATGTAGATTACAAGATCCTGTCTAAGGCCATCGCCAACCGGGTCAAGTCTGCTCTGGGACAGGTGATCCACCCGGACCAAACCTGTGCTGTACCTGGCAGGA